>NW_015544128.1:164932-170517 GCF_001515605.1 Sinocyclocheilus anshuiensis | reverse complement strand
GCCGGGCGAACTGAATCGCATAGCCGAGGCTGAGAAGCCAGAGAAGCCAGCGAGACGGGCTGGGTAGCGCTGACCAGGCGCCCAGAAACCGTACAAGCGGGACCACAGCCGTCCCCGCAGTGGGGCAGAGAGGTGGAACACAGGGACCCAACTTGGGCGGCTTGTGAGCGGCCCGGAGAGGTGTGTGAGTGTGGGTTGCAAGGCTCACCTGGTTCCACGGGTTGGCAGAGGGTGCGTGAGTAGGGCCTTTGTTGACGTTCTCGAACCGCCAGCTACATGAAACAAAAGATTCTCCGCCCGGCCCTCCTCCGGGGGAGGGAGTGGTGCGTTCACCATCTCCCGAAGAGCAGATCCTTCCATCTCTAGGTCGCCTGTCTCAGGGCCGCCCACGCCCGACTCCAAATACACAATGTGCATTGGCTCGTTTAGTTTACACTCGAAGTAGATTGGTCTATCGAAGCGATATCCCAATTCCAATTTGTCAGTCACCGACGTGACTCGGAGTGACCGACTGAAAGGGAACTATATGTGTGTGTAGAAATGCGTATATATATATATATATTGAACATTCTCTTATATTGAGGATATATTTACATTATTGAATTTGTGTCTAAGGTTGTGTTGTATGTGATGTCTGATACATATGTTGAAAGAAAACAAGTGAAACAAGACACTGTATGTTGAAAGAGTTTATTGTTAAATATGGTCAGAACAGCTTTGGATTTGAGCGAGACAGACCAAAGAACTGAGAGTGTTTTTGCGTGGTGTTAATCCTTGTCCTGTCTTTAATAAACTGCAGACTGAATAAGCTACCCAGCGTTTCAGATAAGGCAAGGCAGATCACTAAGTCAATTGCTATGTTTATATGCAAAGACATTCGACCGTATGCCGTTGTAGAGAATGATGGATTTAGAAACATGATTCACACTTTGGAGCCGTGTTACGTCATACCGTCAAGAAAGTTTTTCTCAGAAACAGTCGTGCCTACACTCTACAACAAATCAGACGTAATAAATTCACTAGGAAGAGCTCGACGAGTCGCTTTAACCTGTGACGCATGGACTTCGCGAGCTTCGGTGTCTTATGTCACTGTGACGGCCCATCACATTACAGATGACTGGTCTTTGTCGTCTCACGTCCTCCAGACGAGAGCCTTGCACGAGAGCCACACGGGGCAAATATTGCAGAACTACTTCATAATGTGGCGACAGAATGGAGCATCACTGAGAAAGACCCTGTTTTAGTGACAGACAATGCAACGAATATGGCTACCGCTGCCCAATTAACCGGCTATCTCCATGTCAGGTGCTTTGCACACACCCTCATGACATGGTCGAACGTTTCCTCGAGCAACAGCCAGCGATCACAGCTGCACTTCTTTCTGCCGAAATGAGAAAGAGAAAAAGATATCTGCACCTTTACCGAGTCTGACATATCCAACGCAGAAGAGGCTCTAAAGGCAATGAAGATAGCTACATGTGTTTTGTCGGATGAAAGTAACCCAACACTCTCTGTCATAGCCCCATTACTTGCACAGCTCTTGCAAGACACCCAGGAAACGCCTGGGGATCCTCCGTTCATTAAAGAAATCAAAGAAGCCGTTCACCATGACCTCATAAAAAGGTATGCGTCTGAGACAGAGAAGGCCACACTCAACCAAGCTTCAGCACTTGATCCAAAATTTAAAGCACTGCCGTTCCTGTCCGATTATGAGAAAGATAAATCCCGATAAATACACACATATACAGAATTACAGTATTTCAGTATTCACGCAAACATACTCTGTTCTGACTTAAGTGAACGCTTGGGGAACTGTTGGGGGAAAACATCTGATGTGTAACATTGTATTAGATCCGTACATTACAGTATAGGACGTCTGTATCATGTATCATAATGTTAATCTAACAATAAAAGAAAAGAGGGAATCGCTCGCTGCACTTCATTGAACTGCTTTTGTAGTTTTAATAATCGATTTATTTGTAATGAACACTTAAGTTATTTTTACATTTGATTATTTGTTTTTCGTACATGAATGCTTTAGTTATTTGTTTCTTTCTAGGCTATTTATTCTACTGTTTTTTTTTTTGTATCTGTTCTTATTTATAATAGCAAAGATAAAATAAAAAATAGCTGTATTGTGATTATTGATATAGAAATTAATAATAAGAAAAGAAGGAGGACTTCACTCTATCGATTTCAAACGGGTGTGGCTCAGTCTTTTTGGTCCGATTCCAACAAATCATAAATCCTTTTGAAGGTCTTTTAATGGAGAATGCCATTTGTTTTTCGTACATGAATGCTTAGTTTAGATATAAAATTATAAAGGTAATGCATATTTGTTTCTTTCTAGGCTATTTGTTCTACTGTTTATTTTTTTTTTTGCATCTGTTCTTATTTATAATAGCAAAGATAAAATAAAAAATAGCTATATTGTGATTATTAATATAGCAATTAATTATAAGAAAAGACGATGGACTTCACTCTATCGACTTCAAATGGGTGTAGCTCAGTAATTTTTTGTCTTTTTTTTTACATTTGCTCATTGTCTCTTTGTCTCATTGACTCGTTTTGTAAGCACAGGTCACATTATTCTCAGGAGGAAGCACATGTGGAGGCGGTAAATGACAACAATGCATGCGCGATGTTTCAGATGTTATGGCAAGTGTAAACACATGAATCGGATATGGGTCACAATTGAAAGAAAGTGTAAAAGGACAGCCAAAAAAATCGGATATAGGCAACAAATCAGAATTGGGCATCAAGACCTGCAGTGTAAACGAGGCCTTAGTGATCCGCCTTGTCTTATCTGAAATGCTGGGTAGCTTATTCAATGTCTCATTCAGAGTTCGTTGGCTTGCAGGCGCTTCTGCTTTCACAGGTTGTATGGCGGATTTTCACTGGATGATGTCGAGCAAGATGTTGCAGATGAGGATGCAGATTTCAGATCTCATGTTAGTCGTATTACCACAGTAGGATACCCATAGACGACAGATTTTGCACGCTGCTTTAGACATGTCTAGCTGTTCATTCCCTGGTAATTTGTGAAATCCAAAGTGTTTCCACACTTTTGATTTAAAGTGTGATGGTGCAGGTCGTATATCTCTAGCTGTCATTCCATCCACCATTTTTCACTTTCTCGTGTTCACTTCATTAGTAAGAGATACGACATCATGTAATACTCACCGATATAACACATCGCCCTCTGCTGAAATAAAATAGGTAACTTTCCTCCACCTCGTATATAAGCAAGGAATAAAATAAAGCAATGCATTTAATATGAATATCGATTCTGGTATAAAAAAAAAATCGATTTTAAAATCATAAATAAAAAAAAGCGCAATAGTTAGGTGAATCGATTTTTTGTCCCATCCCTAGTGGCTAGCTGTGGCATAGCTGACTAGCTATGTTTCCATCCACCTATGGTTATGAGCATTTTGGGATATTGCATTAAAAAAATTGCTGGATGGAAACAGCAAGATGTGCATAAGTTCTAAAAATGTGCATAAAAAACTTACGCACGAAACCAAGTAGGATAAATTTCTTATCCTGTAAGAAAACGCGTGCATAAACTATGATGGTAACACTACCAAATAAATTCCTTAAAGGGGACCTATTATGCAAAAATCACTTTTATAAAGTGTTTGAACACAGTTGTCTGGCCGCAGTGTGGGAAAACAACCAGCCTATAATGTTAAAAATCCACCCACTCATTTTTTTTATAATACCAATAAATTATGAACAGTCTCTCCAAACGAGCGGTTTCAGATTCTCCCTATGTACACGTCACCATAGGGAAAAAGTCCCGCCCATTTGTTACGCTCTCTGCCCTATTAACATATTCACAGCCCTAAGTGAGAAGCAGCAGTCCGCCATTACTGTTTGCATGCTGTTGCTGCGGGAGAGACAATGTCAAAGAGGCATTACAAGTGTTGTGTTTTGGGATGCACCAACGAACATAGGAGTCTCCATAAACTCCCTCCATCTGAGCCGAGGACACTGTGGTTGACATGGTTCATACACATTTTATACCAATAAATTTCTATGACTTTTGAGACTATATTCATGACCTAATGTTCCATTAGTTTACAATAAGAATAAAAATCTGTTCAAATTGATCATAGAATATGTTAACTAAAATAAATGACTATTAATGCTACTTTAATAAAAATTCGGATCATGTGACTGATAAGATAACATGTTGATTTATGTATTGGGAGGAGAAACATACTCAGGACACCATCAAATTATGCTTTTAGTCATCGCTTTTAGCCATGCTTTTTGCCACTGCTTTTTGCCCGTGAATTCTTCGAGCGCCGTTCCAGCATACTTCAGCCTGCACGCCCGCTGCTATTTAGCCATGATGAGAAGAAGAACCATCTAGTCATGTTACTTCTATTCTTCTACTTTATTTTCTTTTCCATTGAGAGTTTCGTGTTCTGAGATAAGTTTTGCCGCAACACCGTGTCTCCGAGTTCACCAGCGCCGTTCCAGCATACTTCAGCCTGCACGCCCGCTGCTATTTAGCCATGATGAGAAGAAGAACCATCTAGTCATGTTACTTCTATTCTTCTACTTTAATTTATTTTCTTTTCCATTGAGAGTTTCATGTTCTGAGTTAAGTTTTGCCGCAACACCGTGTCTCCGAGTTCACCTCGAGTCTGTGACCGACTCAAAACTTCAACCAGCCCACAACTCCGCATCTTCAGCCAACGCCCAACCATTGGCTTCCCAAGACATCACTTCAATGACTACTGAACTTCCAGCCAATCAGCAACCTCGGGAAACCCCCTTTTCTGCAAGGATGGCAAGGGAACCCCTTACACAGGCAACACAAGTACCTCCAGATTCAAGCTGAACTGGTGCATTTAATATAAATTTTAACCAAATTGAGGAACTCAATGCGAGGGTTAATTAAGTGATTGATGGTTGTTCAGATCTATGCAATTGCACATATTGCTGTAAACTTGGGATTTCATATTTTCATTCTCTTAAACTAATTATTTCCTCACTTTCTCTCTTTCTGCAACTTGTGTGAATGCGTGTGTTCATGTATTTTGTGCTTACAAGTTAACGTCTTAAACTGCCGATCTTGTTACTGTGCTAATTAATAGTGTTTTCACCATACTTTGGATATTAATATCCATTGAGTTGATGTTATACGGCTCGTTCAATGAATCGCTGGCCGTCTCAGTGATCAGCCGTAAAACAGTGATTCAGTCCAAATTCCCTATAAAATCATAAATGATTCCCTTGATTAGCTAAATTGACCTGTTTCCCTTACATACTGTATATTGGTGGAGAATGCGGGGCAGTTTAATCTAAATTGTGAGCATAAACCAAGTTATTTAATCTTTTCTTTTACTGCGGATGAAAGATGAGAAGTTTCTGAGTCGAGACGTGTGTGTGTGTGTGTGTGTGTGTGTGTGTGTGTGTGTGTGAAAAAGTTTCCCTAGAAATACTTCGCTATTTAATGCATTTTTCCTTACAAATTGTATTATCAGCATAACAGTTAGAGTAAATGTGTAAAAGGTATGGCATGATGCCATCCTTCTAGAACAATGTGCATTTATGTTAAAATTGTGAAA
>NW_015544128.1:150950-164865 GCF_001515605.1 Sinocyclocheilus anshuiensis | reverse complement strand
CTTGAATGAATGAATGCAGAGAAGGCTGTAACTCGAGTCCGCCTCTCCATTGTTAAACTGCAGTAAGTGAATTTAAAGTTATCTGAGATCGTACAACAAGGTAGAAATTGAGCGTGTTCCTAATTTTTGTAATGTCTTGTTTATAGCTGAATTGATGTCATTGCGTGTTCCAGTGTCATTCAATAGCTATACTCCCGGCCAGGGAATCTCAGTCACCGTTAGCTGAATAGAGCTAAACTGCAGTAGTTAAAAGGGAAATAAATTGAGGAAAACGCTCAAAACTATTCTTTATCCACCAATCACCTCATTGACAACTCCACAAAGCACTACAAGTGCGTGGATATGAACACTCGTTTAAGTGGCATACACACTGGGAAATTTGACTGCATATCACATTTTTGAAATTATCGATAGTAGCTGATCAATCTGGGGGGTTGGGCAGGGTCCGCTAGGCTTACTTGTCTCCGTACTCGTGCTGGATGCCGATTTTGGAAAGTTTTCATAGTCACGATCGTGACACGGAAGTCATAACCTACTTCCGGAGCAACTCTAAACTGCACACGCGCAGCACATTGACGCCATTGTAAACAAACTCCACGGCGTTGCTAAGCTAACGAAACGGTTGTGTTTACATTGAAGTCTATGCTAAAGCCACTAGCCTCAAAGGTTAGCAGTTAGCATTAACATCCAGTGGTTGAATACAGTGTCTGTATGGGCAACGATAAAGTGATTTAACCCTTTAAACATCTCAACTAATACACTTGTTGGTCTCTTTCTTATTTCTCCCTTTTCTCACTTCTTACAACTTTATCTGCATTTTACTAGAAAGAGAAATACTGGTCCACAATTATTAATTGTGCCAAATTCACAATTAATTAGAACATTGAATTTATTTGGAATCATTACAAATTGTTCCCTCAGGTCATTTCATATGATCATTATTTATAATATTCCCTTTTGGGCCTAATCATTTTAGGTACAAATAAGCCTTGAACTTTGAAAGTTTAAGTTAACTTATTCTACCTAATTGATTTATTACCTATATCAATAGATTCTTTACAGACCCCTCTTGTGTTTTACCCCTCTTTCTTCCTGCTTTGCTTGTACACTTAGCCACTATTTTTATTTATGATTTCCTCCTTTATTTAATTTTATTTTTGCTTATTTTGCCCATTTATTACCTTTTAATTTTACTTTGTCTTACCATTTTCTTTCCTCTGTGTATCCTAGCTCGGGAACGACACACCTGAGCCCTTAATAGTTATCCCTCACTACGAGTTCAAATAAATTAGAGAGACGACTCTCTTTCACTCAAATTTAATTTTTCTTTTAAACTTTTCTTTTTTAAACTTCCCTCTTTACACGTTTAGGGACCTGTAAGAACCATCAATCAATTCTAAGTGAATGAAATACACAATCTTGTCAAAGAAAATGAATCATCCTTACGAATTTGATTGTAACCAAACCTTCCGGCAGCAACTAAAAACAACGCTCTACTCGTAGTTGGGCATAACAGCAACAGAGCCTGCTGGTGGACCCGATCCACTCAGTTTACTGAGTCTCCTTCCTTCTCTCAAGTCTCTCCTGTTCTCTCATGCTTCCTTCCCTTTCTTTTAAACTTTTCTTTTTTAAACTTCCCTCTTTACACGTTTAGGGACCTGTAAGAACCATCAATCAATTCTAAGTGAATGAAATACACAATCTTGTCAAAGAAAATGAATCATCCTTACGAATTTGATTGTAACCAAACCTTCCGTCATTCTTCCTAACCTCCCTACATTTGAAAACGCAATCCAAATTTTAGCATCTCATCCAACGCTGATATCAGTTTAATAGAGATAAGTGTTGAACAACTGTTGAATTTGTTTTTCACCTCTTTTTCTCTTCCTCATTAGAGTGACGAAGTCTTCACATCCCTAGTCTACTTAGACACCCTGAGACCAACACAGTCATCACCACACTTCACTAGTGGTTCACAATCACTGACACAACACTTAGTTGTCCCACCACACATAGGCTTCTACTCCACACAGATCTGTGTCAGTCTCTCCTCTTTCCAGCATGCCAACATGCCGCAGACTGCAGACCCCATTGCCCATGGGGAAGATGTGAACACTTGGCTGAGAGGCATGACAGACAGCCTCACCCCCAAGACATTTGAACTGATATTATTTTTTAATAATAATCCTAATCCTGACAAGATTCTTGACACAAGATTCAAGCTAGAACAACAACCACGAGGAGCTAGTCAAGATCACCAGCTCCATAAGCTATGCCTTCACAACCCAGCTGAAACTGAGCGTCAAGCACATCACCCACCTTCAAGAGGAGCTGACAAGTGCTCAGTGCCGCATAGACAAGCTGGAAGTGAAAGTTCAAGATCAACTCAAAGCACCCAACGAGAGGGAGCAGGAAACAACGGAACAAGTTAAGAAGCTCCAAGCAGCCCTGGCAGCAGCTCAGCTCAACCAACAACATGCAAAGGCTGCCTAGAAAGACCTGGTAAACAGACTCCAGTATGGCGAACAGCTACTAGAGAAAGCCAAGAATGACATAAAAGACAAGAATGCTGAAATCAGTACCTTGGAAGACCACCTGGAAAGGTACAAAACTGAAATGGACAATCTGACCTAACAACTAGACGATACTAACGATAAGCTCTATGAATCAGAAAAGAACTGATATGCTTATGAGCTGAAACAAGAGCCAAGAAAAGAGAAACATCTCTCAACCTCACCACTGCTGAGCAGAGCAGAGTCCCACATTCAAGAACTGTCATACAACGAATGAAGCGAAGGGCTGCAACACAAAACCTCACCTGCCTTCGCCACAGTACTTCTTCCAGTCAATGAAAGAAGAGACCCCATCCAAGCAGACCTTGGAGCTGCACATGGGATGACCATCAAAGACCTCAACAAGCTGTCTAAAAACATCAGCAAGTTCAACCCGTACTCCACAGAGGGCCACATATCACAATTATAGTACTTGTTTACTACTGGCAAATAGCCTTTGAAGCTAAGCCATTTAAATTTCAAAAGTGACAAATTTAGAAAATTCTCAAAAAGTCTTAATAATTTTTATCATTTTTTCCAATAAAATTACAGTCATGCCATTTCATTGACTTGTGATCCATTACTTTCATAGCCTGTTTATATAGGGATGCTACTGGTATAGTAACAGAGATAAGAGCCAGACTGCAAGAACATATAGCACAATAGATATGATAAAATCATTGCATGCATATACTCTACAACTTGGTTGTTTTAATAGGTATATACTGCCTAATCATATACATTTAATTAAAATGTATTCTAATTATTGTTAAAATAAAGCACCCGTTGAGCTAGCTACACTGCTAGCATCCCATTTGATGGCCTGTTCCTTGACTGGGGAGGAGTCCAATTTGGGCTTACTTTGGGCTTTTTTCGACAGCATTTTAATCCTTAGTTCACCCCAAAGAGTTAGTAAGACAAATTGTGTTCTTCAAATAAAACATAGTACACAGGATTTTAATTAAATAATGCCAGGAGCTCACAAAAAGATGTGTGCTTAATTCGGAGTCATAACATAACACGCCACCAACATTAGTCTTTGGGGCAAAATTCTAAATAAATTTAACATTTCCCATATAAATTAATGGATTTAATAATAACCATGATTAAAGGGGTGGTTGACTGGGTTTTTGCTAGGCTTGATTGTGTTTATGGGGTACAGTCTAACATGTGTTAATGCTTTGTTTAAAAAAAAAAACAATTTTTCACATAATTTACCTTTATTCTATACCGCTCTGTCGCTTCTCCGATGAACGCTCTGATCATTTCCTGGTTTTGTGAAGCCCCTCCCTCAGAAATATGCAATGGGCTCAGATTGGTTAGCTGGCCCAGTGTGTTGTGATTCGCTAAACCGCTAGCGCGCGTTCAGAAATATCACGCCCCTCACATGTGCTCCGGTTGTATTGTAAACAATGGCGTCGTCAATATTGCTTATCAATCTGAGCCCGAATGAGACCCAGAGAATATTAGTGAAGAGGATCTCGCAGAATCTGTGCAAGCACGGCTCCTACAGGATGTTTCAGAATGGTATGTTTCTTTGTTTGTTGTTGTCTCATACTTTTAGATATGCTGTGATTTGTAAATGCTACTGCTTATGTTAGCTTTTAACATGCAGTTTTATCCTGATTAAATAATAATAATAATAATGCATTTTATTTATAGGCACTGCATGCTTTATGATAGAACCACTACTGTAACCTCACCTAAACCATTTTTGGTATGTACAAATTAGTATTTTGATCATCAAAATTACTATAATAATAATAATGCATTTTATTTATAGGCACCTTTCTTGACACTCAAGGTCACCGTACATCATTAACTAGACAAAAACAATAAAGACAATAAGATACATTACATTACAATTAAAAACAATGCAGTTGTGATCAAAGAGAGTAAGTTATGCTGAACAGATGGGTTTTGAGTTTGGATTTAAAATGTGGGAGAGAGTCAATGATACGAAGATCAGAAGGGAGTGAATTCCAAAGCTGGGGAGCAGAGCGGCTGAAAGCTCTGCTCCCCATAGTAACAAGGCGGACAGGGGGAACAGTAAGATGAATGGAAGAAGAGGATCTGAGAGTGCGAGCGGGAGCGGGAGTGGCAATATGGAGAAGGTCAAGAAGATATGGAGGTGCAAGATTATGAATGGCTTTAAAAGTGAGAAGTATTTTGAAGTTAATACGGTAAGTAATGGGGAGCCAATGAAGCTGTTGTAGAGTGGGTGTGATGTGATGGATAGAGGGGGTGCAAGTGATAATACGGGCAGCTGAATTTTGAACCAGTTGTAACTTATGGAGGGTTTTATGCGGGAGGCCAAACAAAAGGGAATCACAATAGTCTAAACGAGAGGTGACTAGACTATGAATGAGAATGGCAGTGGAGTGAAGCGTGAGGGAAGGACGTAAACGGTTGATGTTACGAAGGTGAAAGTAAGCAGACCGGGTAACATTATTAACATGGAAGGTGAAAGAGAGGGTGCTATCGTAGATGACACCCAGACTCTTAACCTGAAGGGAGGGGGAGATAAAGGAATTATCAATGGGAATAGAGAAATTCTGAAATTTGTTTAATGTAGATCTTGTGCCTATAAGAAGAAGTTCTGTTTTATTGCTGTATAATTTGAGGAAGTTTAAAGTGAACCAGGATTTAATGTCAAGGAGGTAATTGGTGAGGGAGGATGGTGGGAGTTTGGAGTTGGGTTTGGTAGAAAGACAGAGCCCTGGGGCACACCTGTGGTGACAGGGACTGGATGAGAGGTAAATTATTTTAACTGAGTGCAGCCAGAGAGGTATGAATGGAACCATCTGAGGGATGTGTCAGTGATACCAATAGAAGAAAGTCTGTCCAGAAGAATAGTATGTGAAATTGTGTCAAAGGCCGCACTCAAATCAAGCAAAAGAAAAATGGATAGTAAACCAGAATCAGCTGCTAGAAAGAGGTCATTAGTGATTTTAAGGAGTGCTGTTTCTGTGCTGTGGAGGGGACGGAAACCAGACTGGAATTGTTCAAATAAATTATTACAGGAAATATGGGTATGGAGTTGAGCAGCAACTATTTTTTCAAGAATTTTGGAGATGAATGGAAGATTTGAAATAGGACGAAAATTATTAAGGTTGTTGGGATCTGAACCAGGTTTCTTGAGAATTGGAGATATAGCAGCTGTTTTGAAAGAAGAAGGAACAATTCCAGTGGTAAGGGAAGAGTGAATGATATCTGTGATGAAAGGAAGCAGAGAGAAGAGGGTAACCTTTACAAGAACAGTCGCAAGTTGGTCCAACCTACAGGTTGAAGATTTGGATTTTTTAATGAGTTTCATTTCAATTTCATTTACTGAGGGTAAGGTAAATGCTGAGAGTGAATGAGAGGGGGCAAATAAAATTGGGACAGGTGAATTCAAAACAGAAGTGAATTTCAGATACTAGTGAAATTTCACATTTCTCGATTACAATTTTGACACCACAGTTGGAACAAATAATCAAATTATAAGCAATAGTACAAATAAATACAACAGAACAAATATGAATAAAATAAACAATGATTAAATAATAAATAAATAAAGCTTATCAAGTTTTTTAGGTAGGTTTAACAGGAGTTTTCAGGTACAGAAATTAAATAATTAGCACGGCATAGTCTTCACTGTAGAAATTAAATTAATTCTAATTAAAGTCACAAATTCAAGAACAGTGAGATTATTTATTTATTTATTTTGTTTTATTTTGTCCTTTGTTGTTTGAGTAACATTAAAACACAAGGCGCATTTCCATTACAGATTTGCGCAAAACGTTGGCGATATTTTATAAATGTCGATAAAAAAGTATTGCGAAATGATGGCATTTCCATTAACCAATGTTATGCGACTAAAACGTAACCTTTTGCCTCGCGATAAGTCACGGCAATGGATTTTGATGGGATTTTGGCTACATTTATTCAAAGGAGGCGTATGCATGTATCTTTACAGAAGCAGCACAGAGAGCCGCTTCAGAAACGTGCGTGGCTCGGCTGGATTCTGGAATAAACACAAGCGTTGACTAGAGTAGCCGTAATCAGCTTCAGTGGCCGTATCAGAGCCACACTGCACCGCAGACGTGTGCAGTGTAAATTGTCTAAGCATTAATGGTAGGGAAAGCCCGTATACTGGAGAGCGGCCACGTATGAAGTGTTTCTTGGAGGTTATCGTACATTGAAGAATGATCATATGACTTTTTACATACGCCATGTGACCTGTAAATGCGAAAAAAAAAAAGTTTTTAATTGCAGTTTTGCGAATTATTCCTTTTTCGCATTGCCTGAAAAACCACCTCATGTGAGCGTAAAAACGTTTTTGCGATATATGGGCATTTTTGCGAAATTGACGCGTTTCCATTAGGCGTATTTTCAATTCGCAATTTCAATTTGCGCAATTTGAAGGGTAATGGAAACGCACCTACAGACAGCAGACTGCTGTCACTTTAAGACCAAATTGACTTTTTCAATATACTGTATATACATCAATTTTATTTCTCAACTGTTTATGTTCACTTAAGACATAACCAACTATGTTTATGAGGATACTCACTAATACGGATATTTTGACAATTTTTTGTAAATATGTCCGTTCAAGTGCAAGAAGACTCGACTCATTATCTCTGCACTGTCTGAGAAGAGGCTTTCTGGGTGTGCACTTTGGATGTTTGTGCGCACAAAACTTCTGTTTTGTGTCTTCTTGTGCTTTAATATTTAAATTGGCAAGGCTTACAAACGTGCAGATGATAAACTTTCACAACAATGCAGCCTTGTTCACGTTGGCAATGGGCCATTAGGCAGTTCTTATTGCGGAGCCCTGATTTGTGAAAACTGTTAAGTACTACGGATATACTGATAGATGCAATACAAGACGCAGCAATACCAGTGACTTGTTGTATGAAACTAGCTAAAAAAAACTCTGAGTTTCAGAGCAGGTTTAAAGTTGACAAAACCAAACAAATCCAACCCGGTTTAGATCAGGTTTAGCCAGCTCACTCTGGAGCATATGCATCTGAAAGTGTGTCATCTGCATCGACCAGCCAATCACACAGAACGTAGAGAGTGTCAGTTTGATTCACTTCTATTGAGAGAGCCGGGCACAATTCACTTCTGTTGAAGATTAAGAAATGTCATGAAGTTAAATGCATTTACAAGACAAGAATAAGCACTGCTTTAGTGAAAGTTTGAGAAGGCAGCAGAAAGAAAATACAAGTAAATCAACATATTTTAATAAATAATTGATATAGGTTCACAAAGTGCTTAAAAGAAAAACGTAAGCTTAGTCAATTAAAAGCTGTATATTAAATCTTGTGTTTACAGATCTGGCCACTGAGAATGCGTGCTCGGATAAAAGGCATCACACGTGAGCACAGTGTATTACGAAGGGCCACAGGGAATGCTCTAACAAAGGAAAGACATGATCAGTAGGGGGCAGTCATGTAACGTACTGAACTGACACGGCAGAGCACATTAATCACGGCGAGCTGTAGTATATTGAAGTTTATTGCGTGAACTGCATGAAGGCCAATAAAATATTCTTGATTCTGTTATCAAAAGTATTATCAGGTGTTTATCATGACAGTTTGATCACTGAAAAACCATTTCAAAAGTATTACTCCACAGCGCATATTTTTATTATGCTTCACTATATGTTGTTGATCATCTAAAATCACAATCTAAAACGAAGCTTAATGTGGTAAGAACTACGACCAAAACACCAACATACAGTATTTTTACCACACCCTGTGATGTCACACTGACAGGCCCCTCCCACGATTGTTTGATTGACAGTACCGTTTTACCTTTGACCCGCCCTGAGTGAGCTAATGTCTAATGTCTTTGAGGCATGTATTCATGGAGATTCAGGTAGTTTTATTTACGTGTTTGTGAAAAGAGGTGACAGAGACTGAGACGGCAGAGAACGCACCGTTTATTTTCTTTATTTTACAAAAGCACATTGTTTTGTTATGATTATACACAAAAGTAGACCCTCTACAGTTTAAAACGATACCTTATTCTTATCTGTACGATAAAAAATGACGGAGTATTTTTAGTTAATTTCGCGGTCTTCAAGAAAATACGAGACAGACTGTACCAGTGCGGGCTTCGACCCCAGAGGGTTAAATGACTTGAGACTCGACTTGGACTCGTGACCAAAGACTCTAGACTTGACTTCAGACTTGACTCAAGACTCCAAATTAAAGACTTTAATTTGAACATCTCTGGTTTGCAGTGTGATAATTTTTTTTGTGATGCAAAACCCTAAACACAAGAAAGTAAAAGGTAAGCACAACTGCAACACAGCTGTCATCATTTACACACAATAATTCAAAATTGTTCACACTTGTTTCTAAATATATGAATATACAATATATAAGTCAGTACAAAGTGCACAGATGGCACAGGTGCATCCATCAATCCTAGAGGTAGAGGAAGACTGCGAATACGAGGTGGAAGAAGAGGAGGATGAGGAAGAGTAAGACCAAGAAAAGTCATTTCAGATTAAATCAGAGCTACTGTGATAGACCATGTTCTTATGTGTGAAATGACAGAGACAGGACAAAGAGTTCAACCTAATTTGAGCAGATTCTCTGTGGCCACCATAATCAGTTGGAAAGTTCAAAAGAACAGCAAAAGAAGAGTATCTTGAGAATCTTGTGTAGAATTGCAAGACTATCATGTTAGGGTGGAAGAACTGGCCTGTGGTGACATAGACGTCTTGTCAAAGCTGTCAAAGCCACACACGAGAGGTATTTTTTTGCCAGACTACTTAGCCTTGGAAAATTCTGTTGGTGGCGCTTCCACCACTCAAGGGGATCTGTGTCTGGGTCTACCTCAGGGGTCAATAAGTAAGTTGTCAGCTCAGTCTCTATCTTTACTGCCTCTGACTGGTGGGGAGATGACACTGGTGCATTCTTTTTGAAGAAGGCAGCTAAAGTCATCTTTTTCTTGGGTGGAGGCTGTGCTTCTTCTTGGCACACCTGTACAGCTGGGCCAGGCTGCTGTGGTGTACTGTTGTTGGCAGGAGCAGGTAGAGACATGAGCTCAGCCTCAGCGACAGCTCTTTTTTTGACTTGTTCCACCTTGTCTGGGTCAATGTAGGTTGTGCGGAACCTTGGGTCCATCAGTGAGGACATGTCCAAGAGTTCATCCTTCACAGGGTCGCTGTATTTGTCGTCAAGGTACCACATTATGTTTATTTTTATTGTTTTTGTGAGCTCTGTGTCTTCCTCCTCTGCTTAGGATGGGTTAAATGCAGAGCACTAATTCCTAGTATGGGTAACCATACTTGGCCACATGTCACGTTACTGTTGGAGACTGGTTTTGAACAGATGGAGCACCGGTTTAATGTATGAAACGCTGACATAAGACTCCCCGGAGAGTGTGTCAGTAAAGTCTTGGGAGTGGTTTCACAGCTTTTTTCGTGGACTCCCAACACATCAAGATCTTGCCAAGTGGGCACAAGATGACGACTTTTCTCGTCTGAACCCAGAACACGGACTAAGGCCTTCTCCTGTTCATTTTTTGGCGTGAACTCCATCTGGTCGGGGACTCCATTACTAGTTGATGAGTGGGTAGACCAAGCTCAGCCAGTACTTCAGTCATGTCTCTTCTTTTTTTCCAGCTGTAAGAAAAGGAAGACACAGCCTTTTTACACATTGGCACGTTCGATCCGCGGGTCCTTCACACCATTCTCTGTAATAAATAAAGAATACATAATCAAAACACATTTTAGTGGAACATGGCATAAATTCACAGACTTGTCTTTTTTTCTGCATAATATTATTGCACATGCACAAAGGGCACGCACTCATACACAGACACACAAATGGGGCATGCATACCATTATGATTATTCATGCCAATTTTGTGGAAATATATATTGGTTTGATATAATGCATTAATTATATCATGCATTAATTTGGCTGTTCAGGTGTCTTTTGCGAATGGGAAAATATATATCACTTGAATGTATAGCCATTAGACTCTTACCTATAGCATTGTGCAATCTGTGTCCAAAGCACTGGAGGTTGGGCCACTCATTGTCTTTCAGAGCTTTGATCAGGTTGGTGTCGCTGTCTGTAGTCATACAGATGAGTCGGTCTTCAGCAAGGTTCCAAGAGCTCAGAGCGTCTTTTAGCCCCTGGGCAATTATTTCGCCTTTGTGGTCGTCGGGAAAGTAAGCCGTTTAGAGGCAGATGCTTCGCAGAGTCCAGTCGTCGTTGACGAAGTGCACCGTTAAACTCATATAGGGCTGCATCGTTCGGCTGGACCATAAATCTGTTGTGGCGGAGTAAAACGACACCGCTTCCAGCTCCCTTGCGATCCTTTGGCGTGTACTGTTATACAGCTGAGGCAAGGCAACTTCAGAAAAATATTTGCGGCTTGGTAGCACATACCTGGGGTCCAAAACTTTCAGCATGTGAATAAACCCCGGCTTTTCCACAGTATATATGGGCACCATATCTTTTCAATATACATCGCGACTGCATCCGTGATCGCTTTCCACCGGGCCCCATTCTTATCATAGCGGATACAGTTTGTAAATGTTTGTAAGACTGTAGGTTGTTTTTTGGCTGGAGTGCTTGTGCTGCCGCGGTCTTGTTCATTTCGTAGGGCACAACATCTCTCCCACTCGGCAGCATGCCTCTGTTTGAGGTGCTGCAGTAAATTGGTCGTACTGCTACCTTTGCTAGCAACAGACTTCAAACACACTTTGCAGCGGGGTGTTGTTTGTTTTGTGTCTGACGCCGCAAAACCGAACCAATTCCAAATTACGGAGGACACTGTGCCTTTCTTGGGAACGAGTTCTTCCCTGCTCGCTGCCATGTTGTTTGTGTATCTCTAATATGGCAAACGCGCGGGGGGAGGGCTGAGCCCATTCGGAACTACGGGAGCCCAGAGGGGAGCGTCGGCGGATATTAAAGAGAAAAACGATTTTCATTCAAACAAGTCGATGTAAACTACACATTCGAGTTAATCGATAAAATCGATTTATCGCCCAGCCCTAATATAAGCCTATACATCCACAACAATTTCTGAAACCACAGACTATCCTATTATTCGTATGGCCATCACCAATGGTGTAATGTAACGAAGTAATAATACTTTGGATGATTTCATTTTCCACCCAAGTCGAGTCTGGGGTCTGCGATATACAGTAGGCTATATATATCTTCTGCGATAATATGGTAAGTGTTGTTGTAATGATGTGCGATCTGACATTATCAAGTATATCACCAAATCACACAAACAGAGACAAGAGTGCATGCACGTGATTTATTAGTCTATTCAAATTCAAAATTTAAGGCATTCTAAATTGTAAACAGCAAAAATGCTGTATGTCTGTATGTTTTTTTATATGTATATAATTTAATATAGTTAACTTAATCTATATCACACAAAGAGTACCGTTTTCTGCAGATATCAGCATGATAACTACTTTAATAATCATTTTATACAAGTTCAGTAAAGTTAGCTATAAATGACTAACATTTTAGACATAATATTGCTTGTCTTTGCTTAATTTTGCCAACGAAAATAGTTCCAAACAAAGATCACAGCACTGTTTTGCGTCTCGGAGCAATGGTGTTTACTTATTGAATGAATCAGCTTTTTGAACGAATCAGTTAAATAAATGATTCAGTGATTCACTCATTAACAGAGTTAAATACTTCTGCCTTGTCCAAATACCCACACTTGTGGTCTTTGCACTTGACCACTTGACTACTTATATGACGTATTTCCTGTATTTGGCCCAAGTGTTCAAGTGAGCATGAAGACCACAAGTGTGTGTCGAACTTTTCATTACCTGATGGGACACACTTATAGTAATGTAAAAACGCAAATTGTTTAGAGTTTTATTATTATTTTCAATACTTTGCATTTTAAAATCAACTTCTAAATGTCTGTTCAGTAGTCCCTATAGATGACAATTTAATTAAGTGATAAAAAGCAGTTGCAAATGATGTACAAAAATAAATATACTAATCTTTGCAGCAATAAAATGTGTAGCACTTTGTTTTACTACCAAATTATATGTAATATCTTATTATTATTAATATTTAACTTACATTGGAAAGGTTTCCGTGACCTCTCGCGCCATCTTGGCAAAAAGTCTCACGATTTATTTCCAGAACATGATGCATGATGGGATACACTAACCCAAGTAGGTGTTTGCAGATAGTGGATAGTTAGTAGATAGTGTGGGTTTAGTGTGCGTTAAGGGCACTGCGCTTTGGTATTTTTAAGACCTGGGACAGTCTTGCGCTCTCAAGTGGCCAAGACTGCAAGTGTGGGTATTTGTACAAGGGGTTTGTTTCTGAATGAATCAGTCGTTTGAATGAATCAGTTGAATCTCAATTACTTACTCTTTAACAGTCACTTGCTGTCACCTACTGGCGGTTTTAATTTCACATTTCGACTATTTTTTTAATGTTTTAAATAATTTTAAATATCAGTATTCAACGTTTTATGTTAAAAACCGAACATTATTTATCAATCTGTAACTGCAGTTTAAATGCATCCATGTCCCCTCTGAGATACATTAAACTGTGTAAATACATCTAAATTCTATTTCAGATGCAGATTCCAGAAATGTTTTCTTATGTTGGAATGAAAGACACTAAGTACCAGATGAAGTGCTTCTTATTCTTACCCAAAAATACAAAATAGAAGAAAGAGTTAAAACTGAACACAATCTTGCTACTCAAGCTGTGTATGAACATTTTTTTATATATTTATTTGCTTATTTTCTATTTTGCATTTACTTGTACTTTTTATTTTCAATACTTGAGTACATTTAAGATTCAAAAAATACTTTTCGTACTTAAGTACAATAAATATCACATACTTTAAGACTTTTAAGTAATATTCTAAACGGTGACTTCAACTTCTACCAAAGTCATTTTCTGGTGTGATATCTGTACTTTTATTTGAGTATGGCTTTCAGGTACTTTATACACCACTGTTTACAATGAAACCACTTACCAGATACAATGATCTTGAGCTCCAGACTTCAGCAAGGCATCTTCCTGTTCACCTTTGCAGGTTGACTCTTTTTGTGTTTCATTGTTTTTGACTGTTGCACTGTTTGCTTCATTATTCACTAGATTCTGTCCTTTACACTGACCATCGGTGCCACAGTAAGTGCCTGAAACATTTTAAAACATGGTCTGTCTACATAAAACTATACTTTAAAGGGGTCATATGATGCTATTTTAAAGATCATTATTTTGTGTATTTGGTGTAACAGAATATGTTGACATGCTTTAATGTTAAAAAAACACATTATTTTTCAAATACTGTACATTATTGTAGGTCCTCTATGCCCCGCCTCTCTCAAACACGTCGTTTTCAACA
>NW_015544128.1:146372-150721 GCF_001515605.1 Sinocyclocheilus anshuiensis | reverse complement strand
ACTACAGCGAGAATAAAAGTTACACCTTCTTTCTTTGCGTGAACATTTGGGCGGCATTATGCTAATATTTCCACATCTTGACGTAGAGATGTGGGGGAGTGTTAGAACGAGCCATTTTAAGTAGGCGTGGCTGACTCTTAACTTTTATAAAGAATATCTCTTTGAATTTGAGACTTTAGTCTTTGCAACTTTACAGATCTTCTTTATGCACCAAGAGCTTGTAACATTCCAAAGAGAAAGGAAAAATTGAAATCACATCATATGACCCCTTTAAAGTCTTATCTGAGACTGTGGTTAAGAAAAAGACCAGTACATAGAATATTTGCATGATTACTAAAAAAAAAAAAAAAACATGCCCCTTTTTCCCTTTATATGAATTACTAAAATATATATTTATATGTTCAAGGCAACATCATATGAGCTATAACATCACATGAATAACTGTGAGATGCCAGTGTCACAATAATGAAAATCTTTATATATATATATATATATATATATCAAAAGGAATCTTAGTGTGTGTAAATTATAAAGAATAGAAGAGCTACAACTAGAAAAAAAGACAGACAATATCTTACCGTCCAGTAATTGTGTAAGAGAACAGAGTTTTGTTGTCACGTACAGCATTAGTAAACATTATATTTCCTCCTGCACATCTTTATATCCGCCGTGTTTGACCTTTATCCAGTCGCTTATTTCCATGAAACACTCGTTATTTATTTATTATTTATAAGGTGACTTCAGAAGGACGAGCGGTGCGCTCAACCCGACATGAGCCAATCACAGCCGTTCTAGTGTCAGAATGGACCAATCACAGCCGGGATGGTGCTTGTCATGGGATCGTTTACAGGTGGTTCACAGGTAAACCGAAACCAGAAGATCCAGTTCCTCATCTGATAAGATCGCTGTAAACAAAAGCTTACAACTTCTGTCTTAATAATCGGTAAGTCCAGCATTTTCTTCTCATAATATGATGCAGTTATATAAATGTCACAATATTAGATGTGTGCGTGTGTTTGGTAAGTCGAGTTTACTGCGAGGTGTTTACTCGAGGAGTCAATTCATGAATAGTTTATCATTACATGTATTTATTATACATTCCTGCGAGTTCGAATCCATTATGAATCACATCGAAGTCAACTGTTATGTTTTCGGTTCTCCTGCGTAGAAGTGAGAGTAGATAAAGTGTATGTTCACAAACAATTAGGCCTATTAGTTGTTTAATATTTACATTAACGTTACATAGTACAGTAAATGAAGTGGGGGCGGTTATTTGTAAATGTGACTAGCATCCGCTTTCTGCTATTTATAGCTATACTAAACAATAGTTTGCATATCAAGGAGCAAAACAAGCTGTTTCTTACGATATTATTTAAATGTATTGTCTTAATTATAAACACACTGTTTTGTAGCACAAACAGTTTTACAATTAACGCACTTTGTTATTCTTCCCGTTATCTCGATATAGGCAGTCCCACAGGGTTATATGTGCGGCATTTCTTGTGTTGTTTTGCAGTGAAAATATACCACAGACAGCAACCTTCTTGCATTTTTATTACCTTTCTGACCTCAAGAACCACATGATGGTTGTGTAATTTACAAAAAGAGATAATAGCTTATGTTTTGTGCTCTGTTTTTATGATTTTATATACAGATATGAGTGGTGCAGGCATGAAACTTAAAGTTCCATATAACTTGAATTGCTAAAGCTTTTATATGGTATATGGTATCATCACGTTATTGGATGACCTTTCAAGAACTTAAGTGTTGTCTTCTTAACCCTATAAAGCAGGGGTGTCAAACTCAGTTCCTGGAGGATTAAACATGTACAATAAGGCATAATTAGTACTGATAAATGGCTAATATTCTAGTAATATGCATGCTAATAAGCAACTAGTTAAGAGACCATAAAATAAAGTGTTACCCTGAACGAATTGCCATGTCATAGTTACATTAGAAGCTTCTGTTGATGTTTTAAAATAAAGCTTTGAATGTCTGTCGTCATATTTTATGAAGTCATCACCCTAAAAAATATGATCCTTTTTGTAATATAGCCTATAATTGTGTAAGAGCTACTAGACCGCTCCCAAATTTATAACAGCAGTTGTCGAATTGGAGGTGTCCACCCGACTTTTTTTACAAACGTAAATTTTAGCTTAGCAATAGAATATCAAAACAATTGGAACAAAAGTTGCTAGGCAACAGAGACATTTTCAACCGCGGGAAAAAGACGCAAAAGTTGAAATTATACGCTGTCTGTAATGCAAATGGTCAATTTGACCGCTTTGGCCATTCAAGGTAGAAATACTATTTTGTAATTTTAATAAAATAACAATGTTAGTATGAAATGTACACACATTTAAGAAAAGTCAAGGAATTATAGTTATGTGGGTTTTATTTCTGCAAAGTTATTTATTACATTGCAAAATTTAAAAACGGTCAAAATGACTGCCTTGGTAGTTCTAGTGTTAAGGTGAAAATTTACTTGAAACAAATGCATGTAAAGTGTATTTACTTACCAAATTTGTTGATTGAGAAAATTTCCAAACTTTGTGAAGCTCACCAAGATGGCTGGCGAACGTCTTCTGTCTACAAGGTCTTCACGAGTTCTCGCGAGAAGTGAATGTGACATTGTTATTGAATTGATTCAACGCATTTTTTAAGTTGAAGGTGCAAACACTCTAGTTCAGTCAACTTACTGAACAAACTAGTTGAGACAGTGAAAATGTAAATGTTGAGTTCAATTAACAAATTCAGAAAAGTTGTCAACTTAAAAATATTTTACTGTGTTTGTTATTCTGTTTAGTTTAGTTATTTAACATACTTCAGGTGAAAATTTACTTGAAACAAATGCATGTAAAGTGTATTTACTTACCAAATTTGTTGATTGAGAAAATTTCCAAACTTTGTGAAGCTCACCAAGATGGCTGGCGAACGTCTTCTGTCTACAAGGTCTTCACGAGTTCTCGCGAGAAGTGAATGTGACATTGTTATTGAATTGATTCAACGCATTTTTTAAGTTGAAGGTGCAAACACTCTAGTTCAGTCAACTTACTGAACAAACTAGTTGAGACAGTGAAAATTTAAATGTTGAGTTCAATTAACAAATTCAGAAAAGTTGTCAACTTAAAAATATTTTACTGTGTTTGTTATACTGTTTAGTTTAGTTATTTAACATACTTCAGTTTCACAAAGAAATGTGCAGCGTTTAGTCCAAGCAATAATAAAAAGACAACTTTTAATTTATAATTTATAACATGTCAGTATCGTGAATCGTATCGCATCATGAGTTGAGTTGAATCGTTACATTCGTACAAAACATGTAAATACTGTTTGACTTCTGCAGTTCCATAAGCGCCACCTGCTGTCCGAAAGTGAATGTACATTTTTATTCAGCATCTCCTTCACTCATTTTGTCTAGCTCCTCGTCCAGCCTCTTTTACGCAGCTTACAGGCAGTGTTGATAAATGGAACCGGTTATTGGAAACGATGTCGTAACACGTGTCTAGGCTCAAAATCTGACCATTTTCGAAAAATTGCGAGCTCCTCTGAATATTATGGAACTTGCTTGATGTAGCTATTTGATACATTAACTATATACGTATATGTTTAACAATTTATTAAAGAAAGATATTACACTACATCTGACTACCTTCATAAAAAAATCTTTGCATTATGTTTGAGTGTTGTTGTGGTTTTAACTAAAATGGTATACATAAATGGATTTAATTTATTTGGTAATAAGTGTATCTATAATGCAGCCAGGTCACTTTTGTACATGTCTTTGGAAAAGAGCATCTGGTAAATACCTTAAATGTAAATTTAAACATGAATTGTGCGTTATATACGATTAAAATCTATTTCATAATCACATTGTTTACATGTTTTGATTTACTATGGTTTCGTACAGGTCAGTTTGAGATTCAGACACCAGAATGTCCAGCACAGTCATACCCGTGAACTCTTCAACGCTCATCATCCAGTTTCAACCACCAACACAAACAACCCCTGTTACGACGGTGACAAATGCTCCTGTGCCTGTTTATGTACAACAGGCGGCGGGAGTTTCACCTCTTCATGGACTTCAGGCGTTTCTGAAAGGCCAACCGAAAGCCCTTGGGGTGAGAAAAGTCTCATGATCCCAGATAATTGGTTTTTATTTTTGCATGTCAGTGTGAGGAGAGAAAAGTATTCGAATAGATTTTAAATGAGTAGTCCACACACTAACAAAGCATAATTTTTATTGAAGAATGTGACTTGCTGCCTTTGTGACAGTGCAGGAAAGCACCATTATAAAATCAGGTTTATCATTTACAGGGTAAAATAGTAAACTTTACAGTGCATCAGTG
>NW_015544128.1:135391-146287 GCF_001515605.1 Sinocyclocheilus anshuiensis | reverse complement strand
CGTGTGTGTGTGTGTGTGTGTGTGTGTGTGTGTGTGTGTGTATATATATATATATATATATATATATAGGATATTTTTCTTGTACAATCATAAGTCCATAACCACAGCTGCCATGGATTGATATTGTATATTTTAAATTGTTCCCCTTTATGAAAGAATCTTGTCGCACTCAGACTGTACATTCTCACACTTTCTGCATTCTTTTTGTCCCTCACAGACAGTTCAGATAATGATCGGTGTGCTGACTTTCCTGTTTGGCATTGTGTCTACAATTTATGCACAGTCCATCTTTGTTATTACTGGTCTTCCTTACTGGGGATCTCTCATCGTAAGAAACTATTATACAATTAAGTGTTCTGTCTTTTATGATACAAGCTACATATTCCAACGCAAGCCTTCATTTTTGCCTTTTTCTCTTCTCAGTACATTACAGCAGGCGCACTCTGCATTTCTGCAGAAAATAAAATTAATTCACCTTCCAGTTTGTGTTTGGTATGTATACAGCAGTTATTACTTTTAAGGGTCTAAGCCAGCGGTTCTCAATTCCAGTCCTGGTGACCCACCGCTCTGTGTATTTTGCATGTATCTCTTATTTAACACACCTGATTCAGATAATCAACTCATTAGAAGAGAGCTCCCTGTGTTCCCATTGTCAGGGTCCCTGAGAATGGGAAATCCGTTGAAGTTTACTTTACTTTGGAACATTCATTCACGGATTTGCACTACGCCACGTCCTGCAGCATCTTCACACATAGACAAAACTTACTAGAGAAGTGTTAAGTGTGACACAATATACCTTTGTAAATAAATACAATTTAAATCCACGCCTCGCACACTTTAATGTACTTTAAATGGAACAGAGACGTTCCCTTTGAACTGGAATCATGGTGGAATGTCCTGTGATGTCCACTACGAAGGGCACTTACGGTCGAATAGAACAAACGTCTGAAGTGATATGAGATACATACAAAATGTGCAGAGCGGTGGTGAGCGAGCCGAGGACTGGAATTGAGAACCACCATAATGGTTTGGTAACCATAATTCATAGAGACCCTAAACTTGTCAGGAAGGTCCCAAACATCTGCATCTATCCAACACTAGGTGGCGCAATAATAATATGATTTGATTAATTAAAGCATTGTGATGATGTAAGTGAATTAAGCAGTCGGCAACCCTCTTTATTCACAAATTGATCTTTATGTCCTGAACGCAATAAGAAAACGTAATGAAACTTGATATACATAGACCAGGGGTGGCGAACGTCGGTCCTGGAGAGCCGCAGCCCTGCAGAGTTTTGCTTCAACCCTAATCAAACACACCTGAACAAGCTAATCAAGGTCTGAAGGGTTACTAGAAAGCTACAGGCAGGCGAGTTTGAATTAGAGTTGGAGCGGAACTCTGCAGGGCTGCGGCTCTCCAGGACCGGAGTTCGCCACCCCTGACATAGACTATCGAGATATTTTGAGAATTCACACTAAATTGCATCAAAGTTGCACCTATAGGAGACGCTACAACTCAACACTGTAACTGTAGGATCGGTAAAGTTGAAAATTATTATGAATCTTCTGTGGTGGATGTCATAACATAATATGACATGTCTACATAAAAAGACTACTAGCCAATCAAATTTCAAGAACTAATAACGTCAAATCTGAGTGCCTGGGGAAAATTTTGAGTGGATGATGGTGTAAGATGTGTTTTGTGTAGCTCCTCTGATTTTTCACTCAATTTTAATTTAAACGAGACATCGACGATACCAGCATTCCCCGGGAGCATTTTGAGCGGATTCTTAAACACCTCTGATTGGCCATTGTGTTCCTCCTATCAGAGGATCCAATTACGAGCAGATATATTAGGGATCCGCTGATAGATGCGGAATTTTGTGATTTTTTTTTAAATGTGAATTTTGCTCAAAACATTAAAATTATCTGCCAGTGGGGTAAGAAAAATAATCTTGTGTTAAGATTATTTTTCTTACCCCACTGCCAGATAATTTTAACTGTTGTAAGCAAAATTCACATAAAAAAAAATCACAAAATTCTGCATCTATCAGCGGAAATTAAATTGCTTATCTAGTAAATGCATCTCAATTTAAGATTTTTTTGATATTTTGACTAGAAACAAGACAAAAATACTAAGTAAAATAAGCCTTTTTTGCAGTGTAACCTTTAATGGTCGTCCCATCCAAATCTTTTCAGCATCACATACTCTAAATGGGGGCTTGGCACAGGATCTAGATATTCTGTTGTTGGATGTGGAAAAGGCATTCGATCTAACTATCGATTCGATCTAACTATTTACAGTAAAAAATTATACAGTATATATAATAATACATATAGTAGTCAACATTTGAAGTGGATCAAAACCTTTCATCAAAGTTAAACCTAAATTCAAAATGCGTTTTTGTCTTAGGACAACTTTGATTAACTTTTTTGATCCACTTCAAATGTTGACGACTGTATATATATATATATAACAGTAAGAGGAAGGATTTCAAGTTGTCCTCTTTAACAGTGTATTTAACAGTATATTTGCGGTAAACAAAAAAAATCAGTGAAGACTGACTGGACTGTAAAGTCATTCGTGCCTGGACCCTGATGATTGCTGTTTGAGGCTATATTTGTATTTATTAATTTGTGTCAATTAGTGTATTTTTATCACTTACATATTTTTCCATCTACGTGTACGTGACATGTTAACACAACGTTTTAAAGTTCTTGCTAATTTCTTAATCTTTTTTTTTCTGTCTACAGGTGAAAGCTTCACTTGGAATGAACATTTTCAGTACTTTAACCGCAGGCATCGCCATTATTTTCACTTCACTGGATTTGGCTTTAGGACCAATGAACACTTACTGCAGCGGTTATGACTGTTATTATTTAGAGACAAAGTATAAGGTATATCAACTTTTATATTCACATTTAATATCAAATTGTGTCTAAACGGAAATTAAACTTTTATTTAGTGATTACAGTAAGATCACTGTGTGGTCAGTACACAAGCCTTAATCTGCACTCATCTGTTCACTCTTTTTATCTGGCATTTCAGAAGTAGTTTATAGATCATTTACAATGCAAGAAGTCATTGGCATTATACGTTTATTGTAAACTCAGTCCAGTTTGACCTATAAGGGCCAGATTTACTAGCAGCTTGTGACAGTTCAAACCATCTTTTGCCGTTAAAAACTACTGTCAGGGTTTACTAAAGACATGCAGCGAAACATCAGTGAAAAGGACACAGTTATATTTGTGGCTGACCTTTATTATATTTGCAATTGTAGGATTTTCCTTTTTATTTGCATTGGATTGCATTGGTCATTATGGAAATGAGATGTTGTGCCTGTGTTCTTTAATTTGCCATTTAAAAAATCTGGCCCTAAATGTGTTATGTTACTATATGAACCTCAAGGATAGTAGATTCTTGACTGCTGAGCATTCAATGTACCAGTGTGAGTAGTAATTATCATTTATTTTGTTACAATTATTTGTGCTAATGTTGAATTTTCTCTCAGACTCTCTTCAGGGGAATCAGTGGTGTATTGTTGGTATTTACCTTGCTTGAGTTTATCATCTCCATCTGTCTGTCAGCATTTGCCTGTAGAGCTAGCTCCTGCTGTTGTCCTTCTCAGGTGAGTAATGAGGCAAATCAGGAGTTCTCAAATGTTGTGTGTGTGTGTGTGTGTGTCAACTGAACCCCCCCGAGATGGAGTTTGTGAGAAGCAGCATTTACTGTGAATTTAGTAGCCCTAAAAACGTATAACATAAAATGTAAATCAGCTTTCATGTGACATAGTTTTACATGCATAGATGTATCCCATTAACACAAACTCGTAATGATTCAAAAGAAACTTTCCAAAGCACTTGACAAATTCCCATGTTCCCAATCATTTTGTCTCAGCTTCACTTTGAAATAAAAGTTACATATATCTCTAAATGAGCAATTTTGAGTGTTAGTATATACATTTACTTATTCTCTTTAAATACTTAAAATACAAATCATGGTATTATATTTTTTATGTATAAAACCATTAAATAATTTATGTCCCTCAAACTTACTGGTGATGTTTTTCCTTTTTAAATCTTAATCATATCGACGGTAGAATCAGCATCCTAGTTCCTTCCACCCCTGTTCATTTTATCCATATCCACTGGGATGCCAGCTCTGTCTGTTTAGTGTTATTTGCTACCAGCCGTCTCCTTGCAGTGTTGCCAACCAGCCGTCTCTTGACTGCAGTGTTGCCAACTTAGCAATTTTGTTGCTAAATTTAGCAACTTTTCAGACTACCCTAGCAACGTTTTCTTCCAAAATCACCTAGCAAAAATTGTGCTATTTTTTAAATTTTATTTGGCTACTTGGCAACTTTTGATAAGTGACTCAAACAATAAAAAGGCACACATTTTCCATCTAAATTTCACAAAAAGAGGAAACCAAAGATGCCTAACAGTACACACATCACTTGAATTAAGTTATTGCTATTTGCAGTTGTTCAATTTGATAATAATAATTTAATAATTGTTTATTGATGATACACCTTGTTAGTAGCTTGTACCTGTGATTGTTGATCAGTTAGTGCACTGTAAGAAAAATGGCAAAGGTACTAGTAATTTTCCAGATCATTATCCATTATCCGTTGTAACCCTGTAACCCGAAAACACAAAATACAATGCGTAATTTAAAATGCAGGTAAAATCCTGTGAAGCATACTGACTACTAATACACTGCTTAAAACTCTTAATTGTTCAGAATGTGAAGTTTTACTAGTTTACTAGCTAATAAAAATAAAACTTGTAATCGTTCAAAAATCCAATCGTGCAAAAGTGTTCAATAGTTCAATATTTTAACATTATATTATGCATTTATATTATTTTACGAACAAATCTAAATTAACATATAAAAATATATTATTTGCTGAGATTTGATATAGTGACACAATTTTGCGTCGTGATTACGTAATGACGTCATCGCGCAATGACACCACAACGCCATTTAGCAACTTTTAGCAACAAATCGACATTTCTTTAGCAACTTCCCCTGAAAATTGGTTGGCAACACTAGGCGCGTTTCCATTTCCCTTCAAATTGCGCTATGTACTATAACCTCCAAGAAACACTTCATAAGTGGCCGCGCTCCAGGATAAGGGGCTTGCCCTACCATTATTGCTTAGACAATTTACACTGCACACGTCTGCGGTGCAGTGTGGCTCTGATACGGTCACTGAAACTAATTACGGCCACTCAATGCTTGTGTTTTTATACAGTCTATGGTTTATTCCAGCCGCGCCACGCACGTTTCTGAAGCTGCTCTCTTTGCTGCTCCTGTAAAGATACACGCATAAGTCTCCTTTGAATAAATATAGCCAAAATCCGTCAAAATCCCACCAAAATCCATTGCCATGACTTATCGCGAGAGGCAAAAGGTTACGTTTAAGTCTCATAACATAAACGCCATCATTTCGCAACACATTTATAAAATATCGCCAAAGTTTTGCGCAAATCTGTAATGGAAGCACGCCTACTGCCTGACTGTCAATCCCAAGCAGGCCAAGGGTCCTCCAAAGTGACTTCCCAGTAAAACATCTACAGCCAACCTCTACCGGCAGACTCCTTCATCATTCCTGTTGTTATTATTTAATAGTCTAAAACATAACATGTACACCCTGTTGTGTCAGTTCATACTGGACATGTTAATCTTCTACTAGCATGTTGTTCTATACCAGGGGTGGCGAACGTCGGTCCTGGAGAGCCGCAGCCCTGCAGAGTTTTGCTTCAACCCTTTCCCTACTATTAATGCTTAGACAATTTACACTGCACACGTCTGCGGTGCAGTGTGGCTCTGATACGGTCACTGAAACTAATTACGGCCACTCAATGCTTGTGTTTTTATACAGTCTATGGTTTATTCCAGCCGCGCCACGCACGTTTCTGAAGCTGCTCTCTTTGCTGCTCCTGTAAAGATACACGCATAAGTCTCCTTTGAATAAATATAGCCAAAATCCGTCAAAATCCCACCAAAATCCATTGCCATGACTTATCGCGAGAGGCAAAAGGTTACGTTTAAGTCTCATAACATAAACGCCATCATTTCGCAACACATTTATAAAATATCGCCAAAGTTTTGCGCAAATCTGTAATGGAAGCACGCCTACTGCCTGACTGTCAATCCCAAGCAGGCCAAGGGTCCTCCAAAGTGACTTCCCAGTAAAACATCTACAGCCAACCTCTACCGGCAGACTCCTTCATCATTCCTGTTGTTATTATTTAATAGTCTAAAACATAACATGTACACCCTGTTGTGTCAGTTCATACTGGACATGTTAATCTTCTACTAGCATGTTGTTCTATACCAGGGGTGGCGAACGTCGGTCCTGGAGAGCCGCAGCCCTGCAGAGGTTTGCTTCAACCCTAATCAAACACACCTGAACAAGCTAATCAAGGCCTGAAGGGTTACTAGGAAGCTTCAGGCAGGTGAGTTTTTATTAGGGTTAGAGCTGAACTCTGCAGGACTGCGGCTCTCCAGGACCGGAGTTCGCCACCCCTGTTCTATACCCTATCTATGTCGTATAACAGGGTGGATAAATTTCCAAGGCCACATGTGAAATATTTGCTCAGGGTTCTTAGGTTATACTTGAACTTAAGGCCTGAGTTCAACCTGTGTGTTTTCTGATAGATACACATTTTCTCCTCCTGATAGAACTAAAAAAATAATCCAACTAACCTGCTCATTTAAAAATAATCCACCTCGCACTTCATATTCGGCCACAAAGAACCACAAAAAGAGTTTAAGGATTCATTTGCTTTCATTCAATTTCTGATTTTACTGTATGGTCACAAATGTAAACCTGTAATACTGATGCATTTCTGGCATCTCACAGTAAGACGACATAAAATATCACATAAACATTTTTTTCCCAAAGGTGCAGTTTGTCCCTCAAGTTCTACCTCCACAGCCCTCTGATTTCAGGCCCATTAATTTCCATGGTCTTAACAGCTCAGTGGTAAGAGAAACTTGTAAACCCAGTTTAGTTGGACTTTGAGTAAAATGAATTTAAAAAAGGTATTATTTGAATTTAGTATTGAGTGTCCATGTACTGGAAATATGCAAGGCACTCGGTAATGGGTGCAATAATTGTTACATAATATTATCAATAAAAAAGTAATCATTAAGCTGATCATATAGTGTTTTTTTTCTTGTAGATACCTGTGGCCAGCAGCTCTTCCATTCATCACCAGCCTGCAGACGCTCCTCCACAATACAGTGAATTCAAATAAATGTTCCCTTATGAAGCAAAAATATATGGGAATGTTTTAGAAAATATAATGCAATACATTAAATAATACATCTCCATATATGGGAAACTAGTGCTTATATTTTTCAATACACTGCAATATATTCATGGAACATGTATGGCTACACACATACTATGCATATTATATACTGATGCATATTTAAAATTTTTTTTACATGTAATCGCTTTACTGAAACACTCAATTTCTCTTTCAAGAGTTAAAGCTTGGGTTTACATATAGATGAACACATAATCATAAACTACTATCACTTTATTGTTTGCATATTTACACATTTCATATACAGTGGGTACGGAAAGTATTCAGACCCCCTTAAATTTTTCACTCTTTGTTATATTGCAGCCATTTGCTAAAATCATTTAAGTTAATTTTTTTTCCTCATTAATGTACACACAGCACCCCATATTGACAGAAAAACACAGAATCGTTGACATTTTTGCAGATTTATTAAAAAAGAAAAACTGAAATATCACATGGTCCTAAGTATTCAGACCCTTTGCTCAGTATTTAGTAGAAGCACCCTTTTGATCTAATACAGCCATGAGTCTTTTTGGGAAAGATGCAACAAGTTTTTCACACCTGGATTTGGGGATCCTCTGCCATTCCTCCTTGCAGATCCTCTCCAGTTCTGTCAGGTTGGACGGTAAACGTTGGTGGACAGCCATTTTTAGGTCTCTCCAGAGATGCTCAATTGGGTTTAAGTCAGGATATATACACCTTGCTACGTGTACTGTGTTAGGCTAACCGAGACTTGTCATTTGCACTTATATATTGTTGCTCTTTTGTTAGTTTTGACTGCTTTTATTGTCCTCATTTGTAAGTCGCTTTGGATAAAAGCGTCTGCTAAGTGACTAAATAAATAAATAAATAAATAAAGCTTTATTTAAAAAATATGGTCAAAACAGACTTGGGTCGACACCAGCAGACAGGTATGTTGAGGGCAAGACAAAAGAGTAGTCCGGTAAACAGGCGTGGGTCAATCGATGGCAAACGCAATCCAGAGGACGATGTAAACGGATAATCTAAGACAGGCAATAATTCCAGGTCAGGCAGCAGACAGACAAGACGAGATAAACCAAGCTAGGATACAAGACTTTGGGTATAACAAGACTAGACTAGACCAAACTTGGTTACAGGCTCCGTAAAGTTGCTATCGCTAACACAGTGATAAACGCACTGCATGTGATTGGCTGCAGGTGAGTCCGTAATTAGTGAAATGGAACATGGGAAATGTAGTCCGGGGTGACATGTAACAGTCTGTGTAGTGTGAGAGTCAATATGATGCAAAGGCGACCTCTGGTGGCGAGTGGACAAAAGACCACGGACAAGATTCGTGACAATGAAAGTGGTGAATGACAAACACGGACACAGCATTATGTCAAAATTCAAACATGGATTATCTGTGTGACTATATCAGAAAGCTAAATTGACTGCAGTCTAATTAGTTAATGATTTCAACTTAAGTTTAGTTATGTAGGCATCCTAATGAATCCGGTCAAAGAACGGTTTGATTTTTTTCATCCAACCTCGCCTCGGAAATCAGTATTTTTGAGCTTTTAGACTAAGCCTACATCAAATATAATAAAAATTCCAAATTGAAATAGTTAATTGGTTCCTAGGTGAAAAAAGTGCAGTAAAATACACTTTAAGTACACTTAGTACACCTCCATAATGTACTTAAAGTGCTCTATTTTGTACTTAATATACTAAAATTATTCTTTAGTACTTCTTAAGATAATCTTAAGAATATCCAAGTGTACTCACCTGTGCTATTTTGGGACACCATGAATATGAAATGTGCTTTTAACCACTTGTAGTAAACTTAAAACCATCTTTCATACACTTAAATATACTCATCATACATAAAAAATACACTTATTATTTAAAATATAAAAATATATATAATGAATATATACAAAATGTATTTATAATGTATTGCCCACATATTTTTATAGATTAAGTCATTCATTTAAATTGTATTGTAATTATGTTAGCATTCCCTTTATATGATGTACTTAACTACATGTTTATGGTGTCTTTAAATAGTACAGTTAAGTACACTATTACTATGTCATTAGTAGCACTTTGTTCTGCATTAAAAATATAGCACTTCAATGCTTAAAGTATACTTTATGCTTAAAGTATACTTACTGTTAAATTGTGAATTTCCATACACATCTAAACACATTTTCCATCATTAACTATTTGAATGTTAGAAATAATACGTTTGATTAAAATGACTGTAAATGTAATTGATGTAAATGTAAACACCCATAGATTGAAAGGATAACTACCCTGTTACCCTGACAACTACTTCCGTTTACAGTCTCCCCAGCCACTTCTTCCTTAGGTTGCTCTTCTTCTACTGCCATAATGTCCTCATTGCCAACACAGATGATATGTATAAGCACATGTGAGTTAACCTATTCCTCTTATCGGCAAGACATATCGGCATAATTTTTCATATCTGGCCGATGCCGATATGTACATTTATATGCATTATCGGCCGATTCCGATATCAGTCCGATAATATCGTGCATCCCTAGTTATTTCTGTTATTTAAGAATGTCCCTGTACAAGTTCTGCTAATATTCAAGCCGAGTGAGAGTCATACTCGCAAAGGTAATGTTAAATATTAAACCAAACAAAAACTAAACTTTTAAAAACACATAGCAGTGTAATTATTTTATTGAGTGACAGGCAGTGGGTTTAATCTAGTGATGGGAGAAACGAAGCTTTTCGAAGCATTGAATCAATTGAACCAATTGCTTCGAAAAATGGTTCGATGATTCGAAGCACTTGAAACAGCACATGCTGGCGACACCTGCTGGTGAAAACGTTGTAAAAGCATCAAGAACTCAGACCAAACTTATAAAACAAATGGAAATGTTTTTTTAGAAATACCTTTTTTTTTATAAATAATAAACACTTAAATAGTATTAAATATTAGTGTTTGTGTTATGTGTTTTATTTAAGTATAATCAAACCCTTAACACTCAATGAACTAAATTAAATTAGTTAATGAATAAATTGATTTATGTAATTATTTAATTAGTTGTTTTCATTAGAGCTGTCTATAAAAACCAGCAGGCAAGAGTAGTGTTATCAGTCAGGAGAAGGAGGTGGATTTAATTCTATCGTAAGCTCATTTTGTTATTTTTAAGGTATGATGTGATTTGTAGGTTGAAAGTACTGAATGTTTTTACATATTTTTTAAACTATATAGCCATGTGTTAAAGGGAAGTTATCTTTTGTTTAACTCACAACATCTGGCCCTGAATTCTTTATTTTTTTTAAAGTAAAATTTCGTGGGATTTCATGTCACATGATTAACTGGGCAACCAGAATTGGTTCATGGGTTCACTTTAGGGCCTTTCGCACCACGGGAACCTTTTCATAGTACCAGAACTAATTGTGGAACTACCCACTTTTTGGTGTTTTCGCACCGCCGGAACTGGGTGCGCTTTTAGTACCGGACTGCCTTTTTCGAGAACCAAATTAGCTCCTACTCTGGAGCAGGGTCTAACAGCACAACTGGTACTAATCGTGACATAAGTAGACATTGATTGGCCAAACGCATGCGAAAACGCCC
>NW_015544128.1:128155-135076 GCF_001515605.1 Sinocyclocheilus anshuiensis | reverse complement strand
GCTGAAGTGCAGGCACGTGTAGCAAATGTAGCACTGCCAGTTGTCATTGGAGATTCTTAGTCCTCCTTTCCGTTCTTTCTATCGCTTTACGTATACGTCGACATTCCATGTCCATTATTGTAAAACCCGCGAGACGCAACAAAAACACAGCTCCGATCACAGCGTCCTCCATCCTCCTGTTGTTAATGTTGTTCTTCTTTTTTTCCGTTGTTGAACGCTGCGCACAAATGATGTCGCTGTCGACCGGCTTACGTCACTTCTTAGTACACACTGTCGGTGTGAATGCAACCCTTTAAATGGTACTGGGAAATAGTTCGCGCAAAATCGTCCCAGTACTTTAGTACTGTACATTTAGTTCTGGAACTAAAGCGGTGCGAAAGGCCCTTTTGAGATCAACACCCCCTAGTGGTGAACCATTCGAGTTTCGAAACATTTCGAAACAGTGTGACGTAACGAAGCTTCGTTTGCCAAAATCACGTGACCTGGCCGATTTGATATGTGCTCCGAACACTGATTCTAAACAAAAGATTCGCAAATGTTTCGAAGCTTCATGAAGCAGTGTTTCGAACGCGCCCATCACTAGTTTAATCGGTGACATTGTTAATAGATTTACTATCCGGCGTCTTCTCGTCATCTCCCCAACCTGCTTCCTTTGGTGTTTTTACACGTAGAAAAGGCGAAAAAACATACTGCATTGTCCAGTTTTCTCTCAGAAAGATAATCTGAGTTACTATTGCAAAATCAAAAATCTAAATACTGCCCTAAACTCAATAGCGGAAAAGCAAGGCAATCCTCCAAGTATGGTGGATAAACAAAACCCAGAACTCAACGCAGCATGAAATCGCTTCACATTCTCTATATCAAGCAGCAAAATGAGCTGTTTTATACAGCTAAGGAAGCCTCACACATACAATTTACAAATGTCTGATGCAAGAAATAATCTTTTTATAATAAACTATTATATTATTACTATTAAAACTATTAATAAACTATTTTAAATACATTTCTGTATAAAATCAGAATGTTTTTTATATGCAATAAAATCAATGTATTTCTGATACTGGTCTTCTGTGTTTGCGTGAATCTCTTCATCTACATGCCGCTGTTTGAGTCTTTACTATGGTAAATGTGGGTCAGGTTGACAACATTAAATTAACAAGGCAAGTTCAGTAACTCAAATATTTATTACAATATAAAATCAGAATGTTTTTCATTTGTATACACAAAATCTATGTATTTCTGATACTGGTCTACTTAGTATTCAGTTTCAGTTATTAAATTTAATAGATAATCTCTCTGCAACCACAAAATTAATTTTGATCTACAAATTCTTTATGATTTTGAAATATTCAACAACTTTTTTTCCAATCCTGTAATTTGAATATCAAGATACAGAAGTTTAACAAATGCTCTGTATCATGACTTTACAGTCAACTTTACAGTTGCTTGCATTTAGATATAAGCCTAGATAAAAAAAAGATCCCTTCAGTTCATCATATACTTAATTATTTACATTTGTTTTCTAATTAAATCCTATGGTTTTGGCGAAAAAGACTTTTATTTTGGTATGTCGATGTGACGTCACAAGGCTGCGCCGTGCTCCTCCGTCTGTTTCTGCTGAAGAAAAGTGAGTGCTTTTAACCATTAAAGTGTTTAAATTAATACCACTCGTTTAGAGAATTGTGTATTTAACAGCGAAAATAAATATCACCTAATGTAAGTTAACACTCTGATGCTTTATCTATCTATCAGACATTAATGAAGGATATTTTCTATTATGTAAAAGCATGAGCAACAGAAACGGTGCGTCTCATTTCGCTTCCAATTTCGTGAATCGGTTTATCATAAACACGAATTCAGTCACTGGCAACTAGTGATGCAGAAACGGAGCTTTTTAAACTCCGAGTCAACTGAATCAATTGATTCACAAAATGATTCAGTGATTCGAATCGCCGCACACTGACGACACACTGCTCCTCAAAACAGTGTAAATGCAACGAGAACAACAAACAAACATGTGTTGAAAACTTTTACAAACCAACTGCAAATGTTTTAATGAAAACAGTATCTATTAAATAAAACCTACCAATCTTAATACAAATATGAAACTTGTATATTGTGTTCTAAGCGCTAGGCTAGTTTTTGTTTTTGTCTTATCAGGTCATTTAAGTCCATTAACTCTCTGACTGACTCCCTCACCAGTGTGCTGACTACTGAACTAGGGAGCTGATTGAGACACAACCAGAGGTTTAGTTTGGATTTATATTTCTTTCTGTTCATTATTTTGATCTTAAACAGGACAAAGTGTCCAAACACACAGAAAATCTCCTGCTGAAGCGACTGAGATCCACATGACTCAAGATTATAAAGATGGCGTTTATTAACGAGGAGAGTGAAGACGTGAAGATTGAAGAAGCATTCAGAGTCAAACATGAAGATAATGAAGAACAAACAAAGATGGCATTTATTAAAGAGGAGAGTGAAGACATGAAGATTGAAGAAACATTCAGAGCCAAACATGAAGATACTGAGACACAAACAAAGATGGCATTTATTAAAGAGGAGAGTGAAGACATGAAGATTGAAGAAACATTCAGAGCCAAACATGAAGATACTGAGGAACAAACAAAGATGGAGTTTATTAAAGAGGAGAGTGAAGACATGAAGATTGAAGAAGTATTCAGAGTCAAACATGAAGATACTGAGGAACAAACAGGTTGGTTTTCATTCTCAAAGCTGAACTCACTCATCTGATCCTTATTAAAATCTCCAGCTCTACAGAAATAAATTATATTGTTGAAGAAACTCTATGATTGTTGTATTTTAAAGTGTCGTGAAATCCTAAAACACATTTTTTGAGATGTTAACATAAATATGAACAGGTTGCACATCAGTGAAAACAACAATAGCACTCATTAACCCTTTATCGGGCGAAGAACCATATTTGGTAACTTAAGCGACCATTCATAATGGCGTTTACACACCTCTCCGTGAGCTCGTAAAAGCACATGGATTTCTCCCAGCCAATCAAGAGATGTCAGTCTACGTCACTGATAGTAACACCATGACATCTGACCAATCAGGAGTTGCCCGCGCGGTTACAAACTTCAGTGTCATTCAGGAATTTCAGAAAGACGGATCTACGCTACTACCTACTCCGACACAAACATCAATACCAGTGAAATGAACAATGGTAAGTTCATGAAACTCACACATTATGTGGTTGAATAGATAGATGAGATAGATGTTGTTTGCGTAGGATGTCTAGAAATTAGTGAACGTTGGATATGAAAAATGGTGTGATCATATTTGATCATACGCCCCGTTCAGGTAAAACTAGCGCAAGCGACAGAGTGTCTATTTTTAGACACAGCCCGATGTGTCTAGTAAGCCATACTACGGGTGTTTTTTTTTTTAATAATGCATTATAACGTAGGACAATAGTATTTAATAGTGCATTGAATGTTGCCACAGGTTCATACAACATTATGCAGTGATCCAATGCGAAACTTATTTATTGAAATGATCAAGCCATAAATAGGGAAATATGTGTAGTTTTGGTCAGTTTTATGACCGCATAACAGTTTTTATTATACTTAAATGGCATATATTGGTGTTTATTTTTACTGTGAGCCTCATTACTGCTAAAATCAGTGGTACCACCAGTACTTACAGGGCTATTTTTCACTTAAATGCATTATAATGTACGACAATATTACTCATTAGTGCATTGAATTTTGCCACAGGTTTGTAAAATGTTATGCAGTGATCCAATGCGAAACATAAACCATTTATTGAAATGATCAAGCCATAAATAGAGAAATATGTGTAATTTTGCTCAGTTTTATGACCTCATAACAGTTTTTATTATACTTAAAGGGGTCCTATTATGCTTTTTCACTTTTAGTCAGTGTGTAGTGTGTATGTTTGGGCATAAAAAAAGATCTGAAACACCGTCTAAGCTGTTCGCCAATCACAACGCACTGGGACAGATAACCAATCACAACACATTTTGTTTTTCGGAAGGCGGACCTTCATCAAAGCCGGAACTAATCGAGCCGTTTGTGCCAGGCTGGGGAGAAAGGTACTTTAATAATGTAAATTATGTGAAAAATATTGCGTTTTTCGAACCACCAAGCATGAGAGCATGTTCTAGTACACCCCCAAAACAAAATCAAGACTTTGTAAAAGAGCATAATAGGACCCCTTTAAATGGCATATATTGGTGTTTATTCTTACTGTGAGCCTTATTACTGCTAAAATAAGCGGTACCACCAGTATTTAGTGCTATTTTTCATTTCTTACTATATATTTACAATCTATATGTCAATATTCTTTGTTTTCAGTAGATCTTCACCTCACTGTTACTGTTTTCATTCACAAATAACTCAAGGTGGGCTTGATATTCAAAAACGTACTTTTCTTTTGCAGCTGTCTACTCAGCTCTTCTATGGAAAGAGGTCGACTGCTGTTGTGCCAGCTGACCCCGCTATCAGTGATGATGAGGGCTCTGACGATGTGGCAGACCCCGACTTCATCCCACTTACCGACGAGTGCCCGAGTGACATGGGCCCCTCTGCCAAGAGGAAGTGTGTGTGGCCTGCAGTGGAGGAGCTTGCGGATGAGGATGACGACAATGAAGAGGAGGAGGACGAAGACCAGCCAGCACCACAAGCCAAGGGCCGAACAAAGAAGGGGAGGCCAACCACCTGGAAGAAGGTTGACCTGGACAACCAAAACCTGCCTGAGTACCAGCACGTTCCCCCTGACTTAATTGAGACTCCATATAATTACTTCAGTAAGTACTTCAGCCCCCATGCCATCAAGCATATAACATACTAAACCAACTTATATGCAACCCAGAATGACGTCAACACCACCTTCACCACCACTGAAGATGAGGTGAGGACCTTTGTGGCCATCCTGCTCTAAATGGGGATTGCTGAGCTGCCCTTCATTGATGACTACTGGGCAATGGAGACCAGGGTCCCTCAAGTTGCAAACCTCATGTCATCTAAGAGGTTCAGGCTGATGAGAAGGCTTGTCCGCTTTAATGACAACACCCAGATTCCTGGCACCATCGACAGATTTTTCAAAGTCCGGCCACTGTTCAACCTCCTGGTTACTGCCTTCAGGAGTGAGCCACAGACCCCTAAGCAGTCTGTGGATGAGGGTATGGTTGCCTTCAAAGGCAAGACAGATGGCAACCTGAGGCACTACATCAAAAACAAGCCAGACAAATGGGGATTTAAGTTGTTTGCCAGGGCTTCCGAAGATGGTTTTATTCATGACCTGGTGCTATACCAGGGCAAAACTACGCTGAAGGCCCACAGTGTCCCCATGACGTCTGAACAACAAGCCATGGGTGTCACCAGCCAGATAGTCTCCGTCCTGGCCAGCACCATGTCCTCCTCCACCACCACAGCCATCTTTGCGGACAACTTCTTCACCAGCCTGGAGATAGTGCGGTACCTCAAAGACAAGAACTGCAGGTACACGGGGACAGCCAGGGACACCAGAATAGGCAACCCTCCACTGAAGTCCATCAAGGATATGGAGAAAAAGGCTGTCCCTCGTGGTGTGCATGACTACGTCACCAGAGATGATGGGATCATGGCCCTCAGGTGGAAGGACAACAAGGTCGTCACTCTGCTGTCAACAGACATGGGGGTGGAGCCCATATCCTCAGTCTACCGGTACTGAGTGACACCAAAAGGAAGGAATCGATAAGCTGTCCTGCTGTCATCAAGAGCTACAATGCCAACATGGGGGGCATTGACAAGAGTGACATGCTGGTCCACCTCTACCGCACCCCCATGAAATCCAAGAGGTGGTACATGCGGATGTTTGCATATGCAATAGATGTCAGCCTCACAAATGCCTGGAACATTTTGAGGTCAAATGTGGTCTGCAGGGTCTGTAAGGTCCGCCTGTGCCTCAATGCTGAACGCAACTGCTTCGTCAAGTACCACGAAGCAGTTGCCTAAGTGACTGGACTAGAGTTATGACACATGAAAAAAAAAAAAAAAAACAATCCTAAATAAAAGAAAAAAAATTTCCTAAATAAAAATGTTGTCAAATTGATATGTTTCATGTATTTTTTTTATATTTAATATATGTTTCTTATATTTTAAATGTACATGCTTTTTTGAAAAAAAAAAAAGACCATAGACTGGCGAGGAACCATCTATGGTAACTTAATTGACCTTGATTTTCAACATAATTTTTATTTTATTTTTTTTAAGTCACAACAGTTTTAAAGTCTATTAATAACCTCCAATAACACTCCAGGGTTGAAATTTTGAATTTCCAAGTACTTCAATGAGTGCCCTATAAAGGGTTAAGGAAAAAGTGGTTATTTTTTTTTTTTCATTTTTTTGAGAACAAACTCTTATGATCCAATCACTGCACTGTATTATGCATGAGGTCGTCTTACAGCGGAGAATTTAAATCCCCTGGGGTGTATTCCAGAAAGGAGGTTCAACAAACTCAACTTGAACTCTGAGTTGACTTACCTTGAGATTGTAAACTCTGAGTTTTCGGTGTCAGAACAGCTGAACAGAGTTAGTTCAGTCAACTCTGAGTAGGTTGACTCTGAGTTTAGCGCATGCACCACGACTATGAAAAGCCATGATCAATGGAGCTCCAAAATTACGATTCACCATGGCAACAGCTCCCGCCAAAAAGACTTCCGCATACTATGGAATACGTAACTTTAATTCTAAATGAATGTTATCAGAGGTGAAATCTGGCAGAAAGGTAATTTATTGAACTAATATTCATTTTCATGGTATCCCACGGGCAAAAAGAAAAAAATGTGGCAGCAGAAAAAAATTAAAGGGGTCATATGATGCTGCTAAAAAGAACATTATTTTGTGTATTTGGTGTAATGAAATGTGTTTATGCGGTTTAAAGTAAAAA
>NW_015544128.1:114100-127275 GCF_001515605.1 Sinocyclocheilus anshuiensis | reverse complement strand
TTCAGGAAACAGTCCTCCATAAAATGCGTCACACAGCGTCACACACTGCGGGCTAGAGTGAGGAACGGCCGGCGGGCTTGCGGCAACCACGTGATGACCCCGGGCTGGACTCTGCTTTGTTCACGGTGAAAGCCGTGTATTAATTTTGTATTAATTTGTCTGTATAATGAGTGTGTTGTTGGTCAGAGTTTTATTAGTTGTTTTCTCCCCTCTTCGCACCTTCTACACTCCCATTTTTCCACAGTTTTACACGCCCATTTCTGGAGTCTTTCTCAGATCTAAGGTGTTAACGACCAGTGCTGAAACGGGGGTTTCATGATACTTTAAGTTTGAATGTAATGTCTGTAGGTGTCACCCCAAGAGCTTGTAACACGCCAAAGAGAAAGGAAAAAATGAAATTGCATCATATGACCCCTTTAATTGATGGTCATTGTTCATGCTAATCAGTACCTGGGTTAAGTGTGAATGTGATGTCTGTAGGTGTGACCTTCCCTGATCTCTGTGATAATGAGTGTTATAGTTATGCTGATTGGATTAGAGTTGGTGAAAATCTGGGCAAATACATCCTTTGCATCCTTTACTAATGACTGCCTCCTGAAATCATTATAAAACTACATTGATTGTCTGCTTTAGTCAGTCTTGATGACTGCAGCACCACACATTACCATCTCAATCAAGAACCTGCTGAAGAGTCACTCAAGTCTCCTGGGCCTGTATTCTTAAATATTTTAAGAATCCTCTCAGAGAGCTCCTAATGTATCTTAAAAATTTCTAACTAGGAGTGATTCAGGATCAATCTGAGAGCAACTCTGAGCGAGAAAAAGCCAAAAACTTTTATCTTAGTGAGGAGGTGGGGCTGACCCCGTTGCTAGCTATGACACAGTCTTTTGAAGACTGATTGGTTGGTTGTCCAAGAAGGAAATAAAAGAGCGCTTTTAAGAGTAGGGTCTATTATAAGCCTTCACTTAGAAATTACAGGCGTAATTTTTCCTGTTTTACCGTTCTCTCTCTCACACACACACATTATATATGTATATATATATTCCTTATTTTTTATTTACCATGCTGTCATACTTAACCCATTTTATAGGAAATGAACAGCGACACAATAAGGATCTGAAAGTGCTGTAATTGTTTGTGTGATCACTTTGCTTATAGAAGGTTGTGACAGACCCAAGTCATCACTGCTGCATAGTTGTATTTTTCCAGTTGCCAAATATGTTAATGTAGTTAATGTAGTGATCACTTCCATTTCTGGCGCTATGGCATTTCTGCGCGGTGTCTGAGATGTTAGCGTGTCTCTAATAAGATTGATCACAAACATGATCTCTGCACGATCTAATGTGTAGCGTCTTATTAACTCACTGTCATGCATTGTGTGCAACACATTTCTTATCCCTCTTCATGTTTTGTCCATTTTCTCCACTGCTAAAGAAACTCTTAAAGGAACACGCCACTATTTTTGAAAATAGGCTCATTTTCCAACTCCCCCAGAGTTAAACAGTTGAGTTTTACCATTTTTCGAATCCATTCAACCAATCTCCGGGTCTGGCGGTAGCACTTTTAGCTGTAGCTTAGCATAGATCATTGAATCTGATTAGACCGTTAGCATCTCGCTCAAAAATGACCAAAGAGTTTCTATATTTTTCCTATTTAAAACTTGACTCTTTTGTAGTTACATCGTGTACTAAGACCGACGGAAAATGAAAAGTTGCGATTTTCTAGGCCGATATGGCTAGGAACTATACTCTCATTCCAGCGTAATAATCAAGGAACTTTACTGCCGTACCATGGGTGCAGCAGGCTCAATGATGTTACGCAGTTCTTAACTTAAGGAATCTGTGATTCATCTCTTACAGATCCACGTGACACTATTATAAAGATGGCGTTTATTAAAGAGGAGAGTGAAGACATAAAGATTGAAGAAACATTCAGAGTCAAACATGAAGATACGGAGGAACAAACAATGATGGAGTTTATTAAAGAGGAGAGTGAAGACATAAAGATTGAAGAAGCATTCAGAGTCAAACATGAAGATACTGAGGAACAAACAGGTTGGTTTTCATTCTTAAATCTGAACTCACTCATTTGATCCTTATTAAAATGTCCAGCTCTACAGAAAGGAATGATATTTTAGAAGAATGTCATATGAGTTTTGTAATTAAAAATGTTTTATTTGACATGGAACGGGTTGCCTCATGTGGACAGACATGTTGTGGTCACATGACCCATTACCTCGAAAATGAGCACTGAAACATACGCAACTAAGGTTATACAATAAACTTTGCTAGTTTTTTATCATCACTTCAAATAATGGGAAGAGGTTTTGAGATTACATTAAACATTTCCTTTAATAGCTTAGTGTTTATTAGAACTACATGTTGGGTTTAATGTTTGTTCTTTGTGCCATTAAAAATGGTGTTAATTTGGATTTGTCTTTTTTGCATTAGACCTGATGACACTGAAAGAGGAGAGTCAAGAACTCATTGAAAAGGAAGATAATTTTCAGCATGAGAAATATAATTTCAAAAGAGCTCAAAAGACAGCAAATAGAAGTTATTTCACCTGCCAACAGTGCGGGAAAAGTTTCACCAGAAAAGAAAATCTTGAAGTCCACATGAGAGTTCACAGTGGAGAGAAACTTCACACATGTTCTCAATGCGGAAAAAGTTTTTCATATAAACAACACCTCGATGACCACTTGAGAATTCATACTGGAGAGAAACCTTTCACCTGCCCTCAGTGCGGAAAGAGTTTCACTCAAAAAGGACACCTTAAAAACCACATGAGAGTTCACACTGGAGTGAAGCCTTTCACCTGCAAACTGTGTGGAAAGAGCTTAATTCGAAAATCAAACCTTAACAACCACATGAGAATTCACAGCGGAGAGAAACCTTTCATATGTTCTCAATGTGGAAAAAGTTTTACACAAAAACAACACCTCGATGACCACTTGAGAATTCACACTGGAGAGAAACCTTTCACCTGCCCTCAGTGTGGAAAGAGTTTCATACAAAAAGGAAACCTTAATAAACACATGAAGATTCACACTGGAGAGAAGCCATTCACATGTGATGGACGTAAGGTTGCTCTTTAACGTGTACGATCACAACAGTGATTCGTGTTCAGTGTGTCATGTGATTAAATTCAAATATGCTTTAATTCAAATATGCTTTCGTGCTTTGGCTGGTGCTGAGCTAGAGATGGACGAGCTTAGCGCTTCTCATATCCCTTACGAAAATTAACCATGGTTTTACTATAGTAAAACTGAAGTAACTATGATTGTAGTAAGTGTATTTTCTATGTATGATGAGTATACAGAAAAATGTATGATAGATGGTTTCAATTGTACTACAAGTGGTAAATAAATACATTTTATTTATTTATTTATTTTATTTTTTTACAGAGAAAGTATGTTAAAAGCACATTAGTTCATATTCATGGTGTCCCAAAATATCACAGTTGAGTACACTTAGATGTTCTAAAGATTATCTTAAGAAGTACTAAAGAATAATTTTTAGCATATTAACTACAAAATTAATGCCAAGCGGCAACATCCTGCTCTCTCTCGTGAAGCCAACACGGAAGTGACTTGAACTGTAATTCGTCAACTGGCCGCTAGAGGCTGGCTGCAAAAGGGAGTCAAACCCATAGACTCCCCATGTTAAAATGCCCAACTTTACAGCAGAAAAAAAACATGTTTACAGCCTGGTTCAAAACATTATTTTGGTCTATATAGCGAATTTTGCCCTTCATGACAACTGTGAGGGGGGTGAATTTTTTTATAACTCATCCGTTTAAATTATATCAAGCCTTTAAGTTCTGCATAATTAAGGGCGTGGCCACTTGAGTGACAGGTGGATTGCCGCTGCTGACATTGCCGTCGAGCTAGGTGGGCGTGGTTTCAGCAACCTGCTCCCGCCTCTTTGCCCATTTTCGATCATCCGTGAGTGACGCACTGCCAAGATGGCGACGGCCGCCTCCGCCCACTTTGAGCTTCAAAAACCCTCTTTGGAAACCTACGTGTGACGTCACGGACACTACGTTCATGTTTTTATACAGTCTATGATTAATGCACAAAAATAGAGCACTTTAAGTACATTATGGAAGTGTACTGAAATGAATTTTACTGCACTTTTTTTTTTTCAGCTTGGAGCTGAGGTTGAAAGTGATAGAAAAAAAATCCCTCCGTGCTGCATCGCTTTCTTTTCCTCATTTTTGTTTACTTATTTGACAAGTACAATGCATGGTAATGGACATTAGTATGAAATGCAAATGTAAACAAGCCAGATTATGCCAATATTGCTACTTTACATCCGCAGTCCCTAGGCAGGTACACACAAAAGCCCTATTCGCACGGGATTAGTATTATCTGGGGACCTTGTGTGATTTTGAAATTACCCCCCCACATCTGAATTTCGTGTGGTGCATTCGCACGGGATAAGCGAAGCCTGTGATTTTACTCGAATTTACCGACTTCTCTACCGGATGCCCGGATGTCAAGGCTTTGAGAGTCCCGTTCTATGGTCCGGTTAGATGGATTTAAAAAAAAAAAAAAAAACTAATATAGTTTCGTGCGCAGTGTCATTTACATTTCACCAGGTTAAAATAATGTCTCAAGCTTTATGCTTGATTTGTAACACGTTAACCTCAAAACCTTTTCAGCTTTTTCTTTCTGCAAATTGTATGGTGTAGCGATATGATGACAGCACCCAAAATACTATCAAAGTCTCCAACGCAGCTCCATTCTTTGCGAAAGATGGATAAAAAGGCGCACAGGAAACAAAAACCACGAAAAATGATATACGACCCGCCAAATGCTGGCCGAATCACAGAGATGCCGATTCGCACAGGACTAATATTATTATTACAGGACCTCGGTGTTCGGCAAAATATGGTAGGTCATTTGCGGGGGAATTTTTACTTTACAAATTACAGACATGGCCGATTCACACGGGATTAAGATCACAGACAACCTCCGCAATTATTACAAATGACTGGAGGTCACCAGGTAATACTAATCCCGTGCTAATAGGGCTAAAGACAGATACTCACACACACATACAACACAACATAAAAGACATATATCCCAAACACATTATTTAAATTGTCAAAATATAATGTTCACACAACTAATTCATCATAATCCACTTTTTAAGATATTTAAAATTATGATAAATAGAACATTGTCTTATTGAATGCAGTAATCTATTCAAATATCTCCTCCCTATTACAGACAATACTTGCTGTCTAAAAGATATTTGCCTATACATCTTTTTACAGTATGTAATATAACTCTCAGGTGTCCCCAGAATGTGTCTGTGAAGTTTCAGCTCAAAATACCCCACAGATAATTTATTATATCATTTTGAAAATGCCTATTTTAAGTGGAAGCAGAAACATGCTGTATCAGCATAATATACAGTACCTATACTGATGTCTAGTATGTCTGATGTCTGGCCGAGCGTCCTCTGAAAGCATTTCAGCGGGGGAGAGTGCCCTAACTTGAAGACTGCGAGAGAGCTGATTAGTTTTTATGAGCGCTCCTCCGACAGACACGGTCGCATATCGATTGAATTCAGCTCCACTCCTAAAAAGGAGATGTTCTGGCTCGGTACCAGCATGCTCTTTTGCATATTCACAGTCAGCCCTAAGCTCTGAAGATGAGCGAGGAGTCTGTGCTTGTCGGTGAGCAGCGCGCTCTCTGATTGGGCTAAAACTAGCCAATCGTTGAGATAGTTCAGGATGCGCATTCCGCTCTGCTTCAGAGGAGAGAGAGCGGCATCCATGCATTTCGTAAATGTACAAGGGGCCAGGGATAAACCGAAGGGTAGGACCGTGAATTGGTACGCTATCCCCTCAAATGTAAATCTCAGGAAACGCCTGTGGTGAGGGGCTACCTGAATGTTAAAATAAGCATCCTTTAAATTCACAGTAAATCTCAGGAAACGCCTGTGGCGAGGGGCTACCTGAATGTGAAAATAAGCATCCTTTAAATCCACAGAGATAAACCAATCTCTCGGTCTGATGTGTGAGAGGATTTGTCTCACGATTTTTCCAAGATTGGGTGGAGTCCGCCATCTTTGGTACCAGAAAATAGCGACTGTAGAAGCCGCTCTCGCTGTCTGCTAGGGGCACTGTCTTTACAGCGCATTTTGCGAGGAGGTTGTGTATTTCCTCTCGCAGAACTGAGGCATTCCGCTCCCATGCTCCCCTGCGGAAGAACTGAAGCATGTAGCCGTTTTTTATTGATTTCATAACCCACTCTGATACCCCTGGCAGTGCCTGCCACACTTCTGTGAACTGTGACAGCGAGGCGGACTGCACACGAGTGTGAGAGTGAGTGATGGGGGAGAGGGGAGTGAGAGGAGGAGAATTGCTTTGCTATTGAGGTGAGTTTTGTATGTTTTTCGACTTTATTGCACTGCATAGTGGAACAGTCAAAACACAAACATGACAATTGCTCTCGCCGCCCGCAACAGGCAGGGGGGCTTGGTGAACACACACAGCGGAGCGAGCAGACTTTTTCAGTGGCTCGTCTTCGGCGCTGGGTGCCGATTTCCTCCTCCGAGAGACAGCATCAGAGTAAGCCACAGGTGACAATCTAGCACCACAAGATTCCCCATGTTGCGGCCGATCATTCGAGCTGTCACCTTCATCGCTCTGAGGGCCAGATCCGTGGCGCGTCAGAGCTCTTTGAACACTTCAGGGTCTGGCGTCCTCATCCAAAGACTTGAGCAGCTTGGCCTGATACACCTGGAGTATCGCCATCACGTGCAGTGCTGAAGCTGCTTGGCCCGCCACGGAGAAAGCCTTGTCGGCGAAGTTTGCAGTGGTGCGACAAGGTTTAGAGGGGAGAGACGAGTTGTTTCTCACTCTCCAGTTCGCCGTGGCCGAAGGACAGAGATGGGCAGCGACGACTTCTTCCATGGGGTGGGGGGAGTTTAACATACCCCACTTGGATCCCGGGTTGTGCACTCGACTGGTGAGCGGTGCGTTCCACGACTTCGTTATCTCATCGTGCACCTCGGGGAAAAAGAGGCCGGGCCTCCACGGGGATGGAGGTCCCCCGCGTCGCTGCTATGGGGCGCAGTGTAATCCAGCGGGCTGTTAGACCACTCCTCTCTCGCAGAACACAGCAGGGGAAGAGAAGGCGTGTCTGCTGCAGCGTGTAGATCACGTTGAGTAGTCTTGTTGATAGGCTTCTTGCTTACATACAAGCGCTGCTTTATATAGAGTGGGAGCCCCTCATATTTCGTGCGCTTGAACGCCATTGGCCAGTTTCACTGGCGTGATTCAATAAGGCTTCAGTAGTATTTGGAGGAAAGGGTAATTCCCATAGCAATGTAGAGTGACCGAATCAAAAGGGAACAGCGCTGTGGCTTTGTTTGGAATTATTTTTGTTGGCGAAATAGTGCAAAAACAGGCAATATGGTGTCTCTTAATAAAACTTCTAGTTTATTGAACTGTTGTCAATATCACATTCATATATGGTAATTTTTGGAGAAAAAATGCACTCTTCCGTGTGAAATTGATTAACTATATGAAGTGGTATAAATATACACATTTTCTGCCCCCTTGTCTTGAATTTGGGATAATTCTAAATGTATTTTAATAGACTGAATCATGCAGTGAAAGAGCACACTCTAAATGCACATGTGCACTAGACTTCACGTAATGCGTGCACTCTGTAGGTGTTTGGAATGTTTTTTTGCGTTGTGAGAATATTGAGCAAAATAGCTCACTTGTCATGGTGTAACTTAGCTATATCATGTTATGAATAAACTAAACATTTTGAATTTTTACCTCAGTGTGTTTCTTCTGAGTTTGTGTGCTGTCACGCTCATTTGTTCTGAAGTCTCTCAACAGACAAACAGAGTGAGCCTTGTATTCTGCTAACTTACTGCAATTCTCTCTGACGACGCAGTAACTTAAAGAAAAAATCTTCGGTCTGTCCAATGATTGGGGTTGCCAGGTTTTCACAACAAAACCTGCCCAATTGCTACTCAAAACTAGCCTAATCACATTTCGAAGGGGATCCCCGGTAAAAATCCCATTCCAGTGAGGTAAAATACAAATTTTTGGTGGGGTTCCCCTGGTAAAATTCGCATTTTAGGGGCTAAATATCACGTTATTGGGGTCGCTTAAACCCGCTGACATGAAAAACAACCCGCGGCAACAGTGATAAAATAGCTCAATTCCGCTGGGAAAACTGCAGACTTGGCAACACTGCCAATGATTGTAAACAAGTCATTAGGTCCGTCAGACTTAAGATATTTTAGCGGTAATGTGACCAAAAATATTTAAGACCCATCGAATCCGAATTTAAGACATTTTAAGACTTTTTAAGGCCTTATAAAAGGAAAACGTTATTTAAGACATTTTAAGACTTTTTAAAGGACCCGTGGACACCCTGAGGTAAGTCAACTCAAGAGCTCAAGTTTGAACTCAGAGTTGGTTGAACCTCCTTATTGAAACGGACCCCTTGTAAAATGAAAAGCATATTTAATTTTAATTTTTTTAAATGTTCAAAACGCAATTTTTTTTTTTTCATTTTTTAAAAATGAGTTTTTTAAATCCAAAACTTTCATCACCTTCTTATACAATGATTATATTAATTTAAGACTTGTGCTACCTATGAATGACCAACTATTAAAACAGTACTCAATATGTGATAAAACCAATGAATACAAACACAATATGGCAGCACCGACTGTCAAAAATGGCCTAATGAACTTAGACTAGAATCCAATGTAACCCCAAGATTATATATAAACTCTTTAACAAATCCAACGTCCTCCCCTCTCAGGAATACATTTGTTTGTGTCATATCTAATCATTGTTTTGCAAACACACTTTGTGTTTTTTGTTCAATGATAAACAAACCACCCCTGCTTCTAGGTGCGTAATATTAAATACATCATGCAAGACACTATGCAAACAACTAATTGTTTACTGATCTATTATTTTATTGCAGTTACATTATCAACCAAATTTACATGTATTATTAATACCACAAGACACAATATTGAAAAAAAATTAAGAATCAAATAAACAAACCGGAAAACAGGATCTGCATAAAATATATTTTAAAAGTAAATCTCCATTAGTTCTCCAAAACATTCTAATTTCTACTTTCTAAATAGATATTTTCCCAAAACTTCCAATCCTGGAAATTTCCATTTTAAAATTCCAGACTTTTCATAACCTTATGAACCCTGATAATATCTTTTATAGCCTTATATTCATACTCTGCATGTAATTCATCACCCACAATTCAATTTTAAACTTCGTTAGATACCGAACGGAAAAAAAATCTCACCTGCACTCTCAGCGCCATCCCTTTAATTTCTACCACTGTACTTTAAATGGTTAAATATTTTCTTTTATTGTTAGATTCACATAATAACACAGATGGGCAATATAGTAAGTCCTACTGTACTGCACGGATCTAATATAATGCTCAGGGTCGTCTTATATTCGGGCCAATACGGTAATTGCCGTTGGCTTAGAAGGAGCCTGTGTTATTTGCATTGCTCCCTTCCTGCACTTAAGTGCGAATTGTAGTTTTGATTTGAGCAATTGCCCTGCTATAGGCTGTTAGGTGTGCTAATTAGAAGGCGGCCACAGCTGTTTTCACTTTTGGTATCGCTAGACCAGGGGTGGGGAACCTTTTTAAGAGCCAATTTTTTATTTTTGGTTAATGCTCTCTCTCTCTCTCTGTGTGTGTGTGTGTGTGTGTGTGTCTGTGTGTGTAAGAGACTGAGTGAGTGAAAAATTATGCACGGTGCTTATGTCGACCGTATTTATGTGAATACACACCAGTGCAGGCATTTTGACAAAGTCTACTATGCTTGTCCGTGTTCCACTTGGACCTCGCGTGCAGAAAACATCCAGTCAGAAGCAGATTGAGTTCTGTTGGCTAGGAGTTTTTAATACTGTCTGTCTTTTTAATATCAAGAATGTCCCACACTTTACAGTCTCATTCATTCACATTCCTTTATTAATAACGCTAACAGTCCCACCTGCTGAAAGCTGCGTGGAAAAAGCGAAAGTAACCGGCAAAATGTTTCAAAGTATAAAATATATAAACAAAGTACAGGTGCATCTGAGTAAATTAGAATGTCATAGAAAAGTTCATTTATTTCAGTTATCAAACTGCCGAGTATTGGATAGTTGTGCCTTGTAGGTTCCTCTTAGTGTATGCTCTTATCGCCCGTAGTGATAGCTACTCTACAGAGCCCTCGTTCATTCCTAGTCCTAGCCTAGTCTTGTCCTGTCTGTTTTCTTAGTCTTTGATCCTTGCCTGTTTACCTGGTTTATCCCTCTAGTCTCGCCCCTTTGATTCTGTTTGCCGATCGTTGACCTCCGCTAGCCTTAGGTTTATTCTTGTGTCTTGCCCGCCATATACCTGTCTGCCATTATCTGACCCATGGCTGTTCTATGACCACGTCTCTGTCTTCTGTTAAGAATAAAGCTGGCACATGGATCCGCACGTCTCAAGTCTTGTCAGCCCCGTAACAGAATTGGTGGGTTTTTGTTAAATGTGAGCCAAAATCATCACAATTAAAAGAACCAAATACTTAAACTACTTCAGTCTGTGTGCATTGAATTTATTTAATACACAAGTTTCACAATTTGAGTTGAATTACTGAAATAAATGAACTTTTCCATGACATTCTAATTTATTAAGATGCATCTGTATATGTTTCAGTCCTGTCACTTTTTTACATACTTTTACACTTTTTCTGCTGTTCAAAAAATCTTTCTTTTCGCTATTACCACAAACAAGCTTCGAATCTGAGTGCAGGAGCTCTACGTTACCATAGAAACGTCAGTGGTTTGTTGTCGTGACTCTCGCGAACAGCAATGAACGCACTTTGGGCGGTACAGAAAATGTATTATTATTTTATGTATTATGTATGTATGCATTTTTGTATTATTATTATATTATGTACATGTAGAGTTTATGTAGGCTCTACAACAAAGGCATTGCTGATCTCTAGTGAAGTCTTAATTGTTGTAATAGATCATTTGTTGGTAAAGGGTGAGAGATCTGGGGCCTGGAGCGACGCCTCGTGGTACTGTCACAGAGAGGCACAAAATCACTTTCCAGAACAATAATGATCTTCCCACCCCAATCCGGAATGCTGAATCCCTGACAATTTTTAAGCAACAGCTGAAAACTCATCTCTTTCGACACTATTTGACTTCATATTAAATTTAAATTTAAAAAATTAAAAACTTTGTCTTTCTGGTCACACTTTATATTAGGTGGCCTTAACTACTATGTACTTACATCAAAAAATAAGTACAATGTACTTATTGTGTTCATATTGTATTGCAAAACACTTTTACTGCCATTGAGGTGGGATATGTACGGTGGCCCAGCAGTGCACAACACAACGAAATTAAAAAAGCAAACATAAGCTCACAACACAACGCAATTAAAAAAGCAAACAAGCTCACAACGCAATTAAAAAAAGCAAACATATGCTCACAACACAACGAAATTAAATAAGCAAACATAAGCTCACGACACAACGCAATTAAAAAAAGCAAACATATGCTCACAACACAACGCAATTAAAAAAGCAAACATAAGCTCACAACACAACGAAATTAAGCCACAGCACAACGGAAATGCTCCCGACCATTAGGGGGTAGTTGGTCTGCAGAAACGGGCAATTGTGCGCATGGGCGGTCTGAACCTGTTTTGATAGTTTTAACGCTGCTTGCTCGCTGACGTTATTTCAGTTCGTCAGTTCACTGTCGACCCAAAAAAACGAGCGTTTAAGGACACATAAATAGAGCGCAACGTGTCATATTACTCTGAGAACTACGTCCAGTGAAGGGAAACGTACGGAGCCCCTAAAGGGACATGGCGGTGGAAAAAAAATCAGATTGAGTGAAAAAATTTGGGGTGGGAGGAAAAAATATTTTTCTGATTTTTTGCGTTCTCTCGCAAAACTTTTGCGTTCTCTCGCAAAGATATTTGCGTTCCCTCGCAAAACTTTTGCGTTCTCTCGCAAACCCAGTTGAGTTCGGACAAACACTTCCTGTTTACTTTACAGATTGTAGTGGTTCATACAGCTCCATACGTTCACAATGGAGCAGTTCATAGAGTTTTGTTTTGAACTTGGACGAAATAGTCAGTGCATGCTTATCAAGGCACGGGTTTAGGACATTCTAAAACGCTTAATGTAAACCACTGGATGACTAAATTCAGTACATACCGTATTAATAAAGCATACAGACAAGCAGAATAGCCCAGAATATGAACGTAACCCGGTTGAATTGCAAATTGCAATTGAATTGCAGAAAACGCTTAATTAATGGACTATAGTGGTATAAAAAGGCCGAATTCGGTATAGTTTATTAATAAATTATACATGAAAGCAGGTAAGACCAGCAGAACAGAAGCGTTTTCCTCCGAGTTCACAGAGTTTTGTTTTGAACTTGGTCAGTCAGTGCATGCTTATCAAGGCACGGGTTTAGGACATTCTAAAACGCTTAATGTAAACCACTGGATGACTAAATTCAGTACATACCGTATTAATAAAGCATACAGACAAGCAGAATAGCCCAGAATATGAACGTAACCCGGTTGAATTGCAAATTGCAATTGAATTGCAGAAAACGCTTAATTAATGGACTATAGTGGTATAAAAAGGCCGAATTCGGTATAGTTTATTAATAAATTATACATGAAAGCAGGTAAGACCAGCAGAACAGAAGCGTTTTCCTCCGATAAAGAAAACATGGCTTAATGAAGACGGTGATTAAAAAAAGACCTAATATGCTATAGAACTTATTAAAAATATATTCTGTGTACATGCAAGCAGATGAGCCCATGTTTTCTTCCCCATAGAAAACCGTGCTTAAGGTGGCTTCATATAAGAAGACAGTGATATAAAAAGCCCAAATTTTATATTTTATTAAAAATCTACTACAGGCAATCAACGCAGTAATCCATTAAAGGCAGGGTAAGCGATTTCTGGTAGCCAATGTTGACATTTGAAATCACCAAAACAAACACGCCCCTACCCCAAAAGGGTCTTGCCCCTATTTTGATAGCTCCGCCCCACACATACGTACGCAACCCAGGCAACGATTAGTTCTGTGAAACAAAGCAAAACCAATGTTACACCGTGTCTACACCGGACGTGAGCGGT
>NW_015544128.1:112114-113240 GCF_001515605.1 Sinocyclocheilus anshuiensis | reverse complement strand
CTCGGCTAATGTCCGTCCCATGCACTGAAAGCTCTCTCCTCCACATCATGAGTAGACACGCCCCTTATTGCTGATTTGTTACAAGTTTGCTTTGCTATTCGGCTCGAATCAGTTTTCTAAAGTGTTTTTGAAAAATTACATACCCTACCTTTAAGCCAGTGGTTTTCAAACCTTTTACAATGGCGTATAGCCTAACATTCTTCTGAGTACCCCCACTTAAGTTTATCGACGGATTGTACAGGTTCGAGTAGCAACGGGCTTATTCACACAGCCTGCGCATGCGCAGTTGGTGCTTTTGTAGCCTACTGAAGTACGCGCGGTCACAAAAAATGGGAGGCACGCGGATGTCCGCGCGGAGCCTCCGATAATGATTTTTATGTCACGCATACCATAGCGGACACTAGCGGACTCTCGCACACGGAAAGTACAACACAGGCTTTAGACCGCAGTCACACCTTTTCCATTAAGGGACAATATTTGCCCCCTTAAATTGATTTACATGTGCATTTTTACTGTTATAGAGGCAAAGTTTTTCTAGCCTTATTAATTGTATGTCATGTTTTGTCATATTCTTGACATTTAATTGTGTATTATTAATATAATAAATAAAGCAATTAATGATGGCAAAACTAAGTTATACTTGTAGATTCAAAACTAAAATCGCCAGTAGGTGGCGGCAAGTCACTGTCTAATGAGCAAGGCGAAGCATTCATTCATTCATTCATTCATTCATTCATTCAGTAATGAAGCAAATGGTTGTAGTGATGAAAGGGTTATTAATCAGTACTGACTCTCCGAATCATTCAAAGCTGCAGATTCATTCACTAACGAAACACTGCTGTTGCTTGGAGATGCACACTAGTTCTGTTGCAGATTTCGTTGGAACCATTATTTGCTTGTAAAATATAACAAACAATATTGACAATATTGTGTTTAAAATGTAAAATGTACACTTAATATTGCCTTTATTTGTTGAACTGTTATATAAAATCAATGTCACATTTGCAGTCTTTTGAATATTCAGGGAAAATTGCATTCTCGTAGGTTTCAGAGCGAAATAAGAACGTAACAGTGCTCGCGTTATAAAATTTCTAATAATCTTTTATATGATTGAATCTTCAAACTG
>NW_015544128.1:100200-110421 GCF_001515605.1 Sinocyclocheilus anshuiensis | reverse complement strand
CCCTAGGGCATTTAGCCTAACATTCTTCTGAGTACCCCGACTTAGACCGCAGTTACACCTTTTCCATTAAGGGACCATATTTGCCCCCTTAAATTGATTTACATGTGCATTTTTACTGTTATAGAGGCAAAGTTTTTCTAGCCTTATTAATTGTATGTCATGTTTTATGTCATATTCTTCACATTTCATTAAGTGTATTATTAATATAATAAATAAAGCAATAAATGATGGCAAAACGAAGTTATACTTGTAGATTCAAAACTAAAATCGCCAGTAGGTGGCGGCAAGTCACTGTCTAATGAGCAAGGCGAAGTAACGAAGCAAATGGTTGTAGTTATGAAAGGGTTATTAATCAGTTCCGATTATCAGTACTCTCCGAATCATTCAAAGCTGCAGATTCATTCACCAACGATTTCGTTGGAACTATTATTTCTTAGTAAAATATAACAAACAAGATTGACAATGTTGTGTTTAAAATGTAGGCTACATTTAAAATGTAAAATGTACACTTCATATTGCCTTTTTTGTTGAACTGTTATATAAAATCAATGTCACATTTGCAGTCTTTTGGATATTCAGGGAAAATTGCATTCTCGTAGGTTTCAGAGCGAAATAAGAACGTAACAGTGCTCGCTTTATAAAATTTCTAATAACCTTTTATATGATTTAATCTTCAAACTGCTAGCACTTTGCAATTTCGAATTATGCCCTACAGTAAGTGACGGAGTATTTTATGTTTCAGCGATTTGATCGGGCCGGCGCCTCATGCGCACATGCAAACGGCAAACGGCCTGTTCATTATTAAAATAAAACATAGAATCACCAATACAGATAAAATGTTAAATTTAAATAATTTACAGTCAATGTGAGCCCCGGTCCACTCCAGTGCCGCACATTTTTGTTCATAATGATTTTTTTCCCGTCGATATTGGAGCGTACAAAGCCCAGTTAATTTAATAAATAATGGTTTAGCTTCAAATACATTGCGAATATGGAAACATTTGGATTTGTGCTGAATGAGAGCGGTACGTGAGCCCATACTTTCAGTTTCGCTTTAAATTATGTTTTGGCTTCTTTATAGCTATTCTGGGCTTGTCTGCTTTCCTGTGCATAATATGCTATATTTCATTAATAAACTGTGTACCATATTTTGGTTTTAGCCTATACCGTCTTCGTCCTTTAGCCTCCCTTAAGCGTTTTCTATAGCCTAACGGTTTTAAAGGGGTCATATGATGCGATTTCAATTTTTCCTAATGATTATGTCTAGTCATCAACTATATTTTTATCCAGTTGTTTTATGTTCAAGATTTTTTTAATGCAGGCTACACTAATCCATAATGGTCAGTAGCCTAAGCTAAAAAAAAAAAAAAAGAAACCTACACTGATATGGAAATTAGAAGGTAGTATCCTAAATATTTGGGTGGTGTAATATTATAATACAATGTCATTAATCAATATATTAAGATAACCCATGGTATTTAAATTAATAAAATAGCCTATAGACAACAATGAGCAATAATAATTCACTACACTGCATAGGATGATGCGATGACAATTCAAGCACACAGCTTCACCTAAATATTTATTTAGTTATCATTTATAATTTGAATAAGAGAACAACACCATTAAACTTTGGGTAATCAAAAAATGGTTTTATTCACTACATCATACAGATCGGATTTTTTCTTCTTCAGGAAATGGCCAGACTAGAATAGCAACACAGTAGCGAACAATAAACGATATGGCAAGACAAAAATTAAATAATTAAACCAAAGTTTGACCAGTTAGAGTAATGTGATACTAAAACATGTAAATATAATATCTGGATCACTGTCAGCTGAGCCGACCCAGGACGCATAACTTACCATCAGACTCTCCATCACGATTTAGTGTTTCTAATACCTACCTTCCATAAATCACCTTTTTTTAGTCATTTTGACTTTATTTATGAAACTACATTTCTAGGCAACGCCTTTCACTCACTGATTTAGCGGTTATCAATGTTAAAACATAAGCGGCAAGAAAATTACAGCGCGAAAATACATGCATTATATAGGTGGGTAAATTTAACTCTCTGGCATTATAGGTATAAATGCCCCGTTTTTTGATCTGGTTTTATCTAAATAATTTTTTAACAATTTTGGTTTGTAAATTACATAATTTTAGTAAAAGTCAATGACTGGGAGACTTGAATGTTTTATTTTAAATCTTTTATGTACATTTGAAAACCAGCCATGGGTAAAATTTACGCCGTGGCGGTTCTAGTGTTAAAGGATTTGCCACTGATGATTCAAACGCGAGTTTTGAGCAGTGTAGAGTAGCGCTTGTTGTTTGTAATTTCTCCGATCACAAATGCAGACATGGTTTTATGTTTACGCGGCGCGATGCAGAGCGTAAAAAGACAGTTTATTAAAGTCATTATAATCTGTAATTATGTCCCCACTGAATGCAACAAATGCCTCGTTTATAATGGGTTTTAATGTTTTAGTCTTGTCGCTCCGGCCCGGACACTAAATCACAGTATGGTAAGGGCCATAACATTTCCGTCATACGCTTGAGGGAACTTTTGAGAGAATGCAAAAGTTTTGCGAGGGAACGCAAATATCTTTGCAATAGAATGCAAAAAAAATGTTCCTCCCACCCCGATTTTTTTTCCCACCACCATGTCCCTTTAGGGGCTCCGTAGAAATGTAATCGGCGACAGGAAACATTCATTATTTCTGTCAGGACCACTATCGTCAAAGATGATTGACGCCAAGTCCTGACTGGACGAGAGGAGGAGTTGGGGATGGAGGTGGGTGATTAGCTCCTGAGCAAAGCGATAGCTGCTGAATAATGACTGAAAGGACCTTATAAAGGGAATTATGATTGGTGTCATATTCCTATAGGTAGACGTGGATCAGCTGAGAGTCAGCTGATGTGAGCTTGACTAACGTGATCTGCCAGAACTAACGCTACGCTTGATTTCTGTCAGGAACACAATCATCAAACTACAGCTTTAAGAACAAGCATGTTACGAATAACGACCGGATTGCTCTGGAACAAGCATGTTCCTAACATTACAGCTATAACTTAAGAACAAGCATGTTACGAATAACGACCGGATTGCTCTGGAACAAGCATGTTCCTAACATTACAGCTATAACTTAAGAACAAGCATGTTCCCAATAATGACCAGGTAGCTTAAGAACAAGCATATACCCAATACAACTACAGCTTAAGATCAAGCATGTTCCCAATACGACTACAGCTTTTATAACAAGCATGTTCCAATAACAACCATATAGCTCTGGGACAAGCGTGTTCCCGACAATACAACTATAACTTAAGAACAAGCATGTTCCCAATAACAACCCGAGAGCTTAAGAACAGGCATGTTTCCAATACGACTAGACAGAACAAGCGTGTCTGGTACCGGAGCAGAATCAACACTGAATTGACGGCTGCATCTGAAACTGGAAAATGCTGCCTTTGGATTCAACGCGTCTTGATGCCTTCCTACCTTGAAATGTGTCCTCCAATGTTAGCTTCACTCCTTGCCTCCTGATATACCTTCATCTGGTCGATATTTAAAGGCAGAATAGATGCATCCTTCGCTGCCTTGATACCCACAATCCTGTGTGTCCTATCCCGTGATGGTTGAGCAAAATAAAGATGGCGTCTGAAGTTATTTCTAGCGAGAAATCAGTATTATTGAGTAATTAAATATTCGCTTAGTTATCACCAAAGCTCGTTCTATTTTGTTGTAGATCATGGAACGTTAAGCTGCCTCAGAAGCATGTCCGATATCAGTTTCATGAGTTATCTTCATGAACAAACGCTGCCTGCGAAGTCATTGGCTGATAGGCAGCATGTCAGCAGCCTAGGTTTTCGGATGCAGACGACTTCAACTGAACAACGACCATTTTCTCTTGGAGCTGCGCCGCTGCAGAATTTATTCTGTTTGCACCATGGTCGTTATTTTCTGCTGCTTAAATCTGTGCTGTAGTGCTATAAAATAAAGTCGACTTAACTATGTTAAAAGGGACATAATGCACAGAGTTTCGGCCAATCTCATGTTAATCTTGAGTACCTATAGTGTAGTATTGCATCATTCACATCTCTGAAGAGTTTTCAGTTTTATCTGATTTATAAAGAAAGATACAGCTTACGATTCTCTCCGAAAACAGCTGAGCTCCTGGAGGCGAGCCGTGGGCGTGGCTGAAGAGTTGTGAGCACTTACAGGCCGATTGGCAACAAACACAGACATTTGATGCAGTTTTACAGCAGTTCCTAGTCATGACCAGGATCTTTTGTCGCTGGGACTGCTCTGTCTTTCAGTATCAAACGATGTACAAATCCGGTGTCAGAATGTACCTTGTTATAAAACATTCGTCACCGAAATGACGGGAACAACAAACACGCTTGGGAAACTCCGTTGCTGCCCTGGAAAAAAAACTAATTGCATCCACTGTTCACATAACACTGAAGAAGGTCATTTTTTCCTCACATCCAAAAACACACATCTTTAGAGACTTTAGAGTCTTCTCGAGCAAGTAACTGCAGCGCTGCTGATGACTTCAGTAAGTTAACCATGAACGAAATGCGTAGAGCGGCTCACTGTTACTCGGGTCGCTGAGTGTGCTCGCGCGCATAAGAATCCAACTCTTAACAGTGTAAACAACTCAGAATGCATGAAATAGCATTAGACCCCCCCCATAAGCGCAGCATATGCACTGCAGCGACAAGCGTGTTGCCAGTGACAGATAAGTACCGCACATTGCCAACAGGTCACAAACTAGCACAACACAAGCATGTAACTGAAAACAATTAAATGAGCCTAAGCAGGACAGATAGCCTTAGCAACACGCATGTTGCCAAACCTGAGAGCATTAAAAGGAACTTAGCTTGTGAAGATGTTCGAGAGAGTGAAACAAAGCAGCTGTGACGGGGATGCTTGATATCCTTCTTGGGGATGAAGTTCCCATCTGAACTTGTTCTTGAGTCAGTTACATAACTCGTGGAGTGCATGTCAATAATGTTGCGATGCATGAAGTAATGCTAACTCAGTCACTTCCGAATCAGGCAGCTTATGATCAATGTGGTGAATTCACGTGTTCAAGTTAACGAACTTGAATGAATCGGAGGTGAGTCCATTGGGGAAATGAATTCCACTCTCTAAATTCCCGATTCCTAGTGATGATGGTGTTTTGTCTGCCGAATTCGCCATTTAATTAGCTGTTGAGCAATGCGAAAACTGCTGATAATACTGAGGGACCTTATATATGAATACTTAGGTGTCGTATTCCCATAGGTAGATGGGGATCAGCTGAGAGTCAGCTGATGCGAGCTTGACTAACGTGACCTGCCAGAACTAACGCTGTGCTTGATTTTAACCATGGCAAAGGATTATTTCACCACCCTATGTGAACCTGAGAGGTGGAGATATTAAGAAACTAAATTTATTAAGAAACTACATTTTGTCATTATGTCAGTGCCCCTTTTCCTTACCTTTCTTTTGTTTGAGAAATGATCCAAATGGATGGCCCAACGTGAAATACCCCGACATTTGTGTCCTTAAACGCTCGTTTTTTGGGGTCGACAGCTTATAAAAACGTAGTTCTGGGTTATTGAGCTTCTTTACTGTACATCTTGTCACATAGCAGCTTTTAGGCATTGTTCTGTTTTTTTATTATATGTCAGAAATGACAAGGAGGCAGCTTCCCACAATAAAAAGTCAGTGGAGAGCGTTGGATTGTCTCCGGCCCCCCCGGAGACAATCACTTTTGTACACACCGGGACGATTATCGCGTGTGCTTATCGCCGATGTTTTTTGACGAGTTTTTGTGTTCATACTCGAGCGATTTTCGCTGGCGATGAGCCGAGTGAACGTGCAAATTCACTCCCTGACATTAGATGGCGCTTAATGAAAAACAGAAATACCCCGGTACACATCGAATCCTATTTGATCTGCAATTCCTCTCCATAACAACTCCCTCTTATCGAGATTTTTGTAGTCGCTGTCGCGTTTGTCATAAAGCCCTTTGTGTTCAGACACCAATGAGACCAGCAGCTCTACATTCATCTTGCCTCGATGCATCTTCTTGGTCTACTTACTTCCTCTTCGTCGTTAGGTATCAATGTGTGCTTGGCAAGACCGTTTTGTGCTTGAGCACCTGAACAAAAGCGCCAATCTCATTGGTTGGCCAGTTTTTAATGCGGCACGTCAAACCAAAAAAACGAGCCCGAGGCGTTTTTTAAAAAATGACGCTTTTACGCCACGCGTTTTGCGCGTCGATGTGCACACTCACATTGCCGCCCTTTGTTTAGTCACGAGGCATTAAAGATCGGCGATAATTGCGCGCGATATTTGTCCCGGTGTGAACAAGCCTTAAGAAGGATAAAAAATCAGTGAAGGTATCTTTTATACATCACAGTAGGGATGAAGACTATTGCGAATTCCATTTCAAAGTTACTTCAAATTAAAGGATAGATAGTATTATCAGTACTCTTGAATATCTGTTTCCTATTAAATTTAGTGCAGTGCTGAATCGAGGAATTGTAGATATTAACTAATTTCTAAATCATGATTATCTTTTAATCAGTCAGTTTTTATTAATATTTTATAAATTAGTCACACACCCATATTAAAGCCTATTTTAATGTTCAGTTTGTGACATTTTTATTTCTTCTTTTCATGTGTAGATTTACATTGGAATAATGAAAAGACATGATGGTGTTCTACAGCCCATGAGAGGGAGGAGCCTGCCTCTTGAAGTTCAAACAAACTGGTCATCTGAGCAAGTGTTAATAGCTGGTGAAAAGAACGTAAAAGATTTTCATCAGGACATGGAAGAAGTTGTTTTACTGTACCCAGATTGTTCAGAGGTTAAAAATATTCCAGGAACAAACACCCCTTTTAAACTTCAGCTGTACAAAGAGGCAATTGGGAAGGCTTACCAAAGCCTTACAATAACACTTGTTCATATGCACAGTCGAAGACTTTTCAGCCACTGGTGAGCATATTTAATTTAAAGAAAATCTTACACAGACATGTATAAAATACTATATAAACATGGTTTTAAATCAAAGTGAATTTTCCTTATGTTCATAATTGTTGTTTGAAGACTGTAATGAGGATTCTTCTAGTGAAGACAGTGAAGTGCAAGTAAAATCTACCTCTCACAGTCCACTTGATGAGAATGACACTTTGGTGGGTGCATTTAATTGCATGTCTCTAAACATAAATATAGCATTTAATTGTAACTAATTTTAACTCCTGCTTTGTGTTTTCTATGCAGATATGGGATAGTCCAGATGAAGCGGGAACACCAAAGGCAGGAAGCACATTAGACAGGTAGGCCTATTACTTTAGCAAAGTTAACAGGACATTCTTTGGAGCTTAAGAGTTGTTCAAATTAATGTATAGTTGTTGTTTTTCAGACACCCTGATCACTCTCTGCCTTTTTTGGAGCAAGTAAGTTCATAATTTATGTTCATACCTTGTATGTTACAACCTTAGTTTGTTAAATTATTTTGTTTTATGGGGTTTGTTTAATATCAGTTATAGTTTTTTTTTTTACATAAGATTTTGTAATAAATTAAAATAATTTTAATATTTGTTATATTTCTGACAAATCTAGGAAGCAGGAAAAATCTGAACAAACACCCATGAACATGTACATGACCAACAAAAGTGCTACACGTAAGCTTGTTGAGTTACCTCAAAAGATAAATTCAGTGTTGGGGAAAGTTACTTTTAAAAGTAATGCTAAAGTCTGCCTACACTGGACGCGATCAAACGACTGTTGAAAACCATTTGATATTTGTGTCAGCACGTCCTAAATAGAACCCGGCAGCAGTTTTCTGTCGGGGATTTGTTGCTCCGCGCCACTCACGTCCGTAGACACGGTGTAACATTGGTTTTGCTTTGTTTCACAGAACTAATCGTTGCCTGGGTTGCATACGTATATGTGGGGCGGAGCTATCAAAATAGTGGCAAGACCCTTTTGGGGTTTCCGTCCTCCATGCTGTGCCAACTCACAAAAGAGAGAAACATGCCGTGGCTGCAGTATAAACACAAGCACTGACTAAAGCGGCCGCGATCAGCTCCGGTTCCCGTGGAGACGTAACGCGCCACAGACTTGTGCAGTGAGGCGCAGATCAGCTCTAACGTCACTGAATCTGCTGTTAAAAATGAACCATCCATTCATCATCATGCAAAACATACACGATAAATAGCAAATTTTTCACTGTTTCTCGAAACGTCATAGCATTTCCACACCGGCGATGACATGACTGATCGGTTCGTGAGATCGGCCAAATAGTGAGTACCGATCGAGTCATGAAATGTGATTATCGGCCGATACCGATCTCTGGCCGATTGATCGGAGCATCCCTACTTATTAGTATGGTTGAACTGGATCATCGAAGGTCAGAAGCAAAGACATTGGTTAATAGAATGGGATTAAATACATAAAGGATATATGTGTTGTTTAACATTTAATTATTGCAGGTTTGCGTCATATTCTGAGTTGCATTATTTTGATTCATTTTGAGGAATACTGAATCTGCTTTTTGTTTGTTTTTTGTGAGATGAATTAATGCATATTTATTTTAGAACTACAGTAACATCTTCCCAGCTAACACACGACGTAACAGTTACGTAACGTATTCGTAATTTTTGGTAATTTTGTGACTTGCCAACAGACAACGTAACCACGACGTAGTATGCTCGTAATTCTATTACCATCCCATTACCAATTTCACAACGTTGTCAGTACGTCCTCCTAACGTAACAAGATAACCAAGAACGTCTCAGACAGGTCCTCTATTCGTAATAATTTGGTAATTTCATGACTTACTGGCAACGTAACTGCAACGTCACTAGTCCGTAATTTCATTACCAGTACATGTTTCCAGGGTGTTCTGTGCGTTCTTAGTCTGCAACGTCATACGCCATAATTTAATTAACAAGCTGCATTTATTTGAAAGATTTTATTGCTATGCGGTACGTTTGTGAGAAAATATAATTTTACAAAAAGGAACAAATATTTATCCATTTGCTATAAACAATTTTGACTTTTTATCAATTCATTTCTGGGAGAAAAATCCTCCTTTAGAGGGAGGCATCCCCGTTCATTTCATAAATGTACAATGAAAAATGAATACCATAAATTTGCTATGCGCAAGATAGGATAAAGACAAAACACACACTTTTAGACTTCATGTATCAGACATCTAAAGTTTTCAGTATATTCAACACCCACCTGCAACAGTTGTCTAGTACTTTGTAAAAAGCTCAGATTTAATCCCCTATTATCTATACTATGTTTATGTCATTTATGATCATCACAGGTAAGTGTCCACACACTATTGGTCAAAGAATATAAAGGGGTTTCTCCCATTTGTAAAATGCAGTACAAATAATTACAATTGATGTCCTTATGTATTATATCTACAAGTTCATACAGAAATGGTGCATAAGACACAGAAACCACAAACCACAGAAACTCTCTTATTAACATATTTAATTTACCATAACACAATAGTACTTCACACCACTCACAAAAAAAACAACAAAAAAAAAACAAAGTATAGTCACTGATTTGTGATATGTAATTCTCAAAATGCCTAAATACTACAGCAGCGGAGGACATTATCAATTAATATGTATTAAAAGGACAGTGGTGAAAAACAAACCAGAACAAATGAATACAAATATTCAAGTTCAAAGGACAATCATGGCACAAGAATAGAAATTACACAAAATTCTTGTCAGATGAAAATCATTTCAGTGACAGCAGTGAAAAATCTAACCAGCTCACTGCAAAAGAAGATAGGAGACAAGTAAGTACATTTTGCTTGACAGGCTGGAATATTTAGTTTGACTGGCCTGTTATTTAATCTTTTACAATTTGCATGCTTGCTGGTATTGTATTTAAGGTTATGGCCACACAAACTTCACACTATTTCACAGCAAATAAAGACTTAACATTCAATAACTTCTTTTTATTTTTCTTGCAGAAATCCATGCTTTGTAGATGAAAACTGGAGACATGGTTTTAAAAATAACATTACATTTTTAAATGTCATAAGGCAAGCCTACAAGGCTTAATTTAATGCACAGAAATAAGACTATGTATGTTAAAGAGCCTTCGGTGTTGATCTTGATGCATTGCAATATTGAGCTGTTCAATTTTATTTCTTACACCGAACAAAATTATAAACGCGGATGTTTTT
>NW_015544128.1:87132-100099 GCF_001515605.1 Sinocyclocheilus anshuiensis | reverse complement strand
AAATGTACTTACTTGTCTCCTATCTTCTTTTGCAGTGAGCTGATTAGATTTTTCACTGCTGTCACCGAAATGATTTTCATCTGACAAGAATTTTGTGTAATTTCTATTCTTGTGCCATGATTGTCCTTTGAACTTGAATATTTGTATTCAGATTTGTGAACAATATTTGAGAGAAATAAATTTAGAAATAAAGAAATAAACAGGATGGTTCTCTTAAATTTCTTGTTTTACTAACATGTATGTTTTGGAGGGTTTGGAGGATTCATTATGAGTAAAACACTTAAGTACTGTTAAAACAACCTGTCTGAATAATCAAGTTTGTTTGGCTGGAAAGTGTGCATTTAACTTTTATGAATAAACTGATAACAAAAACACATCAACACTGCCTGTCACGTTGATTACTAAAATTTCTTCACTACTGAATTGCAAAATTATTTTTCTCAGCAACAAGGGGGTAACTCAATTAAACTCACAGCCTCGTCGTTAGACGAGAGATGCTGAACTGATGCAATCATGCATCTCTCTTTTTCTCTCTCAATAATTACTTCAATAATTACTTCAAATAAATGCTATAATTAATTCATTCAAATAATAATACACATTACTTCATTTTCTGTGCCTGATTCAAAGTGGACAGAATGGTAGATCTAATGAGCCATAACTGACATAAAAAAAACACAACAAACAACCCAGTTGACCCTCCGCTCAAATATTGTGCTGCAAACATCAATAATAGCTTTAAGTTGTCATTGCTGACAAATAAGCATGGAATAAGCGGGAATAATCCACGGCTAGCTGTGCATTAAAGGAACAGTCTATCCTAAATTGAAAAGCAATTTACTGTTTGAATTCCCTATGCCTCTCTTTCTTTTATGGACCACAAATGAAGATAAAAAAATAAAAAAAAAAAGTTCTCTCATCTGTATAATGGCAGTGAATAGCAAACGGAATATGTTCTGGGGGAATATATGAAATTTTATGCATTTAATGAAAATCCTGATATTGGCCTTTGGTCATGGTCCATAAAACAAAGAAGGCCATACAGCATTAGATCAACACCAGGGTGAGTAAATGATGACGTACTTTTTTATTTTAGGGTGAATCTATCCCTTTAAAGGGGTCATATGATGCGATTTAAATTTTTCCTTTCTCTTTGGAGTGTTACAAGCTCTTGGTGCATAAAGAAGATCTGTAAAGTTGCAAAGACTAAAGTCTCAAATCCAAAGAGATATTCTTTATAAAAGTTAAGAGTCAGCCACGCCTACCTAAAACGGCTCGTTCTAACACGCCCCCAGGTGAGGGGCGTAACATTTCCGTCACACGCTTGAGGTATTCGGCCAATCACAACGCACTGGATAGCTGGCCAATCAGAGCACACCTCGCTTTTCAGACCGATGAGCTTTGTAAAAACTCGACGCGTTTCAGAAAGGCGGGGCATAGAGGAGAAACAATAATGTACAGTATGTGGAAAATAATGTTTTTTTTAACCTTAAACCGCATAAACATTTCATTACACCAAATACACAAAATAATGTTCTTTTTAGCAGCATCATATGACCCCTTTAATGCTTTGAATGCACTCTGCAGAGGGAACCACCCTCTGCTTCATGTTGGGTGGTTCTTTGCCTTCATGTTGTGCATTAAAATCATTTATGCACAACTAGCCAAGGATAATCCCTTACTTATGCACAAATATGGATTTCAGGTACTGAACTCTTTACACTTTTGTTTTAAAGGTCATTGTACACATTAGAGGTGTAACGGCTCTCTGTTAAAAAAAAATCCCCAACCACAGTTCAGCAAAACAGTTCCAGTAATGTACGTTTCTGCCGATGTATGTGCTCCACATTCAGTTCACATGAACAACTGTTAGTATATAAATGTGTTTCTAACATCACATTTCCTCATGTGTTGGTGTGCTACAGTATGGCTATCTCTTTTTTCATACTGTACTATGGAAGTCAGTGGGGTCAACAGTGCAAAGAAAGACCGAGAGACCGACCCAAGGTTGGAGGTTCTCTTGTGGAAAGAGCTTTTTCCACAAACTCTCATGGATCATGGTGTAGCTGGCCCGTGTCCACGATGGCCTTTCCAGACCACCCACCAATGAGGATGGGAACACTCAGCTGTTGTGGGATGACAACAGGAGAAACGGGTGTTGGTGTATGAGGTGGTTTCTTGGAAGTGGACAATCTTTTATCAGTTGTAGCTGTCACAGAATTATTAGTTGCTTGACCTCCAGACTTACGGGAATGAAATGATCGTTGACTGGTGAAAGGATGTTGCTGTTTTGCAGGTTGGTTAGAGATTGGGTTGACATAACGCGGACAACATCCAGGTGAGTGATGTCCCTTACATCTCCAACATTGCACTTGGGGTTGGTCAGTGGGTTTGAGGTTTTTTGGAGTTACTTCATGCGGTGATTTTCTGCTCATACACTTTTCATATTGCAGTTGCTGTTCATGGTCCTTCTCTAGCTGATGTCCCAGCTTTACCAGTTCCTCCACAATGCTCACACGAATACGTAGCTGGCTGGCGAGGTAAGGTTTTATATTTTTGAGAATCATTTTGACAATTTCATTTTCAAGTTCAGTCTTTTGCAGAGGACACGATATGTAAAGGCAAAATCTCTGATGGATTCTCTCTCTCCTTGATACCTTGTGCGGACCCTTTCAGCCAGCTCATCTTCGTAATCTTTGGAGAGGAAGGCTGAGAGGAAAGCAGTCTCGAATTCATTCCATGTCGTTATGGAAGCTCTGGCGACCTCCCACCAATCACGTGCAGTGCCATGGAGTACGCTGCGGAAGGTTGCCAGGAGGTCAGTCTCTGCAAGTGGGTGCAATGCCAAGAAGTCCTGACACCGTGTTAGGTACAGCAGAGGATCGGCATCATCCGACGGTGTTCCAAATGTGGGAAAGGTCAACTTTAAATAGTCACTTTTTCCAGCAAGAATAGGAGGACACTCTGGGGCATTTTCTAGTGGTGATGGGGGTGCGGTAAGTGTGGCACTGGGTGGTGGTTGTACCCCTTTACTTTGGTGATCAGCCATTTCTTTTCCTTGCTGTTTGACTTTCTCCATGTTTGTTTGAAGTTCATTAACTTGTGTTGTTAGCTTGTCAATCTGAGTGATGCACTGATTATATTCAGTGGAGAGCTGCTCATGGTCCTTTTGAAGGTTCTTTAGTGTAGCTCTGATGTCTCCCTGAAGTTCGACCTGAAGTTAATCCACCATGAAACGGACTTCAGAAATGAAGGTAGACTCCATTTTGTGTAGATCTTGTGAGATCATCACTTTCATGGCTTTGACTAATTGATCTGAATCTGCAGAATCCTCTTGTGTTGCAGTTAACGTGGTGAGAATTTGTTGCTGGTTAGCCTCCATTTTCGCAGTCAGGTCTCCAAGTTGTTTTTCATGATGGGAAGTGGCTGTTTTTGCTCCTGGGTGAGTTCATTCACAGCTTTCTCCTGATGTTTCATGAAGTCAAACAGGTTGTCCCAGTTACCTTGAACTTGCGCAGTCAAATGGTGAATTTCTTTTCCAGGAGTTGGGAGGTAACCAGGCAGGCGATGCTGGGACACTGAGGAAGATGGTGTAGTTTCAGTGGATGTGGATGTGCAAAGTTGCATAGGTTCTGGCTGAAATGAAGCAGGGTCACCTGGAGGGGTGAAGGCAAAGTGCACCTGAGACCTGGGATGGGGACTGCTGAACTGAGTCGGGGTGAAGTGAAAGGTGGGAAACTGAGATGGAGGAACGGGTCTTGGTTGCACAGGTGGCCAGACTGGAGTTGTTATGTCTGGGGGGGGGTTCAATTTCCACAGATGTCGAAGGTGAAGGAGGGATAGTGGCCATGTTTGTATGGTGTTGTTTGTCAATGTTGTGTGAATAATCAGTAAATGAGATGGTGACTTGGAAATGACTGTCTGTTTTTGGGGCACCAGGGGATATAAACAAAAAACAGAGTACAATTGTTTTTTGTTTTTTTCACACAGCACATTCAAAATGCAACATCAAGTACTCAGTAATTAGACTTCACTTCAGTTACCCAATTATCTTGGTACCTTTTCCAGCCGATACACTTCAGTCAACAAAAGCACAAAAAATACAACATTTACTTTTAAGGTTCACAAAAGATAACAATTAACCATAAGGTTTCAATAATTCCCCATCCCAAACAATTCATGTTCAAGTTCAATGTTCAGGTGATAAAGGTTCAAGTGTTTAGGTGTTCAAGTGATAAATGTTCACGTTCAGTTCAAAGGTCCCTGTTCAGGCGCCACTCTGTAACGGTGGCGGCCACCCTAGCATAAATAAACTCTATGAGGGTTCAATAATACCCCCTCGCAAACAATTCATGTTCAAGTTAAATGTTCAGGTGATAAAGGTTCAAGTGTTCAAGTGATAAATGTTCAAGTTCAAGTCCCTGTTCGGGTGCCACTCTGTAACGGTGGTGGCCGCCCTAGCATAGATGAGCTCTATTAAAGGAAATGTTCGGGCGCCAGTCAGGATTAATCTTGACAATTTAAATTAACCCAGGATAGCAAAAACAAAAACCACCTGTTACAATATTGAAAAAAACAACAGTCAAAGGAAAACTCTGTTCACAAGGGAAGATTTATTCCACATTGTCCATGAGAGGAAAAAACTTGTTTGATAGGCAAAAAAAACAAGCAAAAAAAACCAGTTCAAGTCCCTGTTCGGGTGCCACTCTGTAACGGTGGTGGCCGCCCTAGCATAGATGAGCTCTATTAAAGGAAATGTTCGGGCGCCAGTCAGGATTAATCTTGACAATTTAAATTAACCCAGGATAGCAAAAACAAAAACCACCTGTTACAATATTGAAAAAAACAACAGTCAAAGGAAAACTCTGTTCACAAGGGAAGATTTATTCCACATTGTCCATGAGAGGAAAAAACTTGTTTGATAGGCAAAAAAAAACAAGCAAAAAAACCAGTTCAGCACTTCGGTTCAATTTCAAGTTTGAAATCCGTGCAAGATTGCGTCACGCCAATTCAAGTTACCAACACAGGCAGATTCGCGTCCACAATCATAAATTGTCCATAGAAAAAGAGAAAAAAGAAACATCAAACATTTTGCTCATTTCATAGTTAAAGAAAAACATCAAACATTAATCTTAAAGCAAAATAACCATTAAACAACTATGTAAATACAATAAGCACATCGAAATTTTCATCAGTTTGTTAGATCGCCCAAATTTGGTGACTGCCGATTGAGTCATACAAAATGTGATTATCTGCCGATACTGATCTGTAGCCAATTGGTCAGACCATCCCTATTTGTAATGTTAATTAACTTGTATATTGTTATCTTAAAAAGTCATTTGTTTTTGCAGAGGCTCTTAAGAACAACCCGCTGACGTCAAAGGTCAACCAGCAAGAGGCTGAGAGGGCACTGTCAAAATGGTTCACTGGAGCAAGAGACAGAGGAGGACAGAGGGCCTCAAGAATGCACCAAAAGATGGCTGCAGTTTAAGGTTTACTGAAAAAGTTGCTGCTTCTAACTGTTATAGTTCTTTTTTTTTCTTCTTTTTTTTTGACTTGTATTCCTACATTTCTATTTAAAGTGAGCTAAAGCTTCCCAAAACACTTGAGGCTGGTTCTAAAAGTTTCGTGCCATTGTGACATAAACATGACATATAATGTTGGTTAGTTAAATACAATTGGAATTTGAAAGGATTTCAGTCATGATATATAATGTTGTTTAGTTAAATAAAATTGAAATTTGAAAGGAATTCAGTCTCACTTTTCTCTCTACTGCTTTCTGCCATGGTAATTGTTTTTGCTATTTTATTTGTGTGGTGTTGCTATACAGTTTTGCCAACAATCCCACTTACAACCCTTGTTTCAAGCCCATGTAGTACCCACATAAAACTTAAAGCTGGGTCCGAGATGGGTCCTGCACATGTTGCCTAGTTGGGGCCCACCTAGTAGCAAGAACAATCCTATATGAAATCCATGTGGGCAATTAACATGGGGCCATTATGGAACCCGCGGACAATCTTATATGGGGCCCATTTTTCAGCCCAGTTCATACCCATATGGGCCCCACATACAAATGTTGGCTGGGCTGCAGACTGCTGGATGTTTTGATTACCCACAAAGTGTAGAAGGCAAAGACATTTAAGCTTATTTTAAGTTACATTTTTGTTCCTATAAAGGTTTAAGGATTAACAGTTACAGACCTGTTTATATTGGCTTCATGAAAAATATATTAGAATTTAATTGCTACCCATTTACCCCAGATATCCAGTGCAGCATCACTGCATGAATTACACATGCTTATTGACAAGTATGAAAGCTTGCTGCAGACTGCTGGGTGTTTTGATTACCCACAAAGTGTAGAGGGCAAAGACAACATTGTGAAGGATTTCATACAATGGTACATAATATACAGAAACCAGTACTCAGTACAAAGGTAAGTCTTGTTCCTAATTTGAGAGAATATGATAATTATCAGTGTTATTATCATCACTTTGTGATGATGTATGGCTTACAGATTTAGGGATGGGCTTTCCACCCTGGATGTCATCCATGCCCTGGAACAACATCCTAGTGTATTCAGACCCTATATGTGCTACAGTGTTGACAGACTAACACCTGAATCTCTGGTGGGTGTCTTCAAGGCTCAGCGAAGCGAAGCTGGTTGCACCAGATGACAAGAAGAAACAAGAATTCTGGGATACTGGAGAGACTTATCTGCTTGACACTGGAGGTAAAAGATTGAACATTACATTTTATTATTGTTGATTACATTTTTCATGCTATTCGTTTTTTTTTTTTCAGAACAAGAAACAGGAATGCACTGAGTAGAACAATGTAAAATGTTAAAGTGATAGCTCACCCACAAATGCAAATTGTCATAATTTATTCACCCTCATGTTGTTCCAAACCCATATGAGTTTCTCTATTAATTGACTTCCATAGTAGAAAAAAAAATTACTGTGGAAGTCAGTGAGTACTGTCAAGTGTTTGGTTACCAACATTCTTCAAAATACCACCTTCTGTTTTCAACAAAAGAGAGAAACTCGTATAGGGTTTGGATAAATTATGACAACTTTCATTTTTGGGTGAGCTATGCCTTTCAGTTTCTTTTATTTGTTTAAATGTGGGCCATGCTCTTTCAAGTTATGTAGTTCTCCACACCAGCCTCCCAGGCAGAGCCGATCCTAGACTTCTGGGGGCCCTATGCAAAACTGTGTCGGGCTGGGGTTGCGGTGGAGTGGGGTATGAGTGGTTATGAACGAATGAATGAAACGCATTTGTCCGTGTTTCGGACAAATGCGGTTTTAATTTTGTTGTGTTGTGCACTACTGGGCCACCATACAAAGGAGATTATAGCATTATTCTCCCTGACACTAATCTACAGATTAAACATTATATCTGAAGACGTATATTGCTCTCGGTGTCTTCATTTCCTTTATATCATGGCTTGTTTTACTTTGTGCTGTAATACTTGGGTAGCCCTCATACATCGTACTCCAGAATTCCCCAATGACTTTTAAATTGAAAAACACTTAACTTTGCTTAATGGACTAAAAGCTTTTCCCTCAGAAATCCATTATTAAAAAAACGCTTCACGTTCACCATCACTAACACACACATTATATACTACTGTTTTTATATGAAATATTACTTATTGAAAAATAATAATTAATAAAAACAACAGCCATCATAAAAGTTGCTAGGCAATTCAGTCCAAAGTACAAAGACAGCGCTCTGATATACAGCATTGCAGTTACATAAAATATAACATGATGAGATTTTGCCCTCAGCCAAAACTATTTGCTCTGGAACAAATAATAGATTAATGAGACCAAAGACTGTCCGTTAGATTTACCCAAAACAAATTATATCTCATGTTTAACCACTATAGAGACATTCCAGAAGATCTGGCCGAGGTAAGGCTGCTCTCGGCAGGTTCATGAGCACTGAATGGCCACTGATGCTCTGGAACTCACATCTCCGAAAACTTTGAAGCAAATTTTCAAATACACGGTACCCTTATTAACCATCTAAACGCCAAAGTCGCAAAATTGCGACAAGACGTCATACTTAATAAAATAGGCTGTAGATCCTAATATGGTATATCATCTCATTTGTATTCCCTACCACTAGATGGCAGACATGTAGTACTTCGATTCTAGACCAAAATGACGTCATGTTCCTATTCAAAGTGTTTGAGGAAATAGCAGAGTAAGTGAGCTATCGTGTCATTGATGCGGAAGCAGTTCTGTTCAGAGCGTGTGAGTAAATTGTGAGAGAAAATCGCCAAATGGCTAATAAAAAGTTGTACCGTGAGGATATGTTGCAAATGTTATTCGCCGATTCTGACTCTGAAGGGGAATATTTGCCTTTTGGAAATGATGATCGGTCGTCTAATAATCGCGCTTCTCCCGGTACATCTTTGCAGTGCAATGGTGCCGCTGTGCAAGCCGCGAGTGTTCACGAAGCACAAGTATCAGGACTGGATCAAACGCTTTGATGAGCCTGTTGGTTATCTAGGAGAGAAAGATTTGACCAGTGCTGCACCCTTACAAAGTACAGGTGCAGTCAGTGTGGGGTGTGGGGTAGGTCTGTGCGCGGTGCCATGCAATGATTGGTACCATACTCTCAAGAACTATAAACTGAGTCACCTAGACACCTGATTGGGCAGATAGCTGGTCAACTGATCAAAAAAATAGAAATAAGTTCGAACATCAATTCAATATCTACTATTTCCTGAATATTATGAAATTCAAGATGGCCGCCGCTGATGACGTCATAATATGCAAATTAGATGAGTATATTTACACCCCACATAAACTTTCGGTCATGCCCAACATTTTTCTAATTTACAGTAGATCTCTATCTTTAAGCCCTTTCAAGCCACAAGCTTTTGAAATCTTGATGTTTCAAGATTCTCGATTTTTTTCCAAAAAAAACCCCTGGCGCCTAAAGGGTTAACAAACTGCATAGTGACACAAAATCAGTATTATTTATAAAATTATAGTGGCTTTGGTCTTCTGTCATGACACTCACTGAGAGAAATGCTGCAAGAGGAGTGATACAGTGAAACGGTTCCTGTGGCCATACTGAGAGAACAAACTGTTTTGTGTGTGTGTGTTTATCAGGGGCGTTTCCCCTGAAGAGGCAAGGGAGACAGGGCCTCTGCAAACAATTGAATGAGAAAGTTATCGATATTACAGAAATAAAACAACACAAATATTATTAAACGTGACATTAAAAGTATTAAAAAAAGTTTTTAATGAAGTAACATTGTCCGACAGCGACACCCGCAGGTAAACTTATAGCGGAGACTTGCCTCCCCTGAGCCTATTGACTTTTAACAGAGCATGCATAGCATGCAGTGGATTTAGTGGGGGTAACTGAGAATGAATGGGGGAATATCACGTGACAGGAGGCAATGCCTTGATCATGCTATAATTGGATATGATCAGTTTGATTTTCGAGCTCTTACAGCTTCGCTATTAGTAGACACGCTGCTATTCAACACTATTGAGAGACTCACAGACTCAGGTAATTCACATGCTTCTCTCTCTTTCTAATAACTGCATTAATAACTGCAGTCTGGTATCAATGGCTCTGTTGCTAGGCCTAAATTAAATTTTGGAATTAGCAACGGAGGCGTAGGAAATGAGGTAGGAAGAAATTAATCCTACACATAAGAGCACTTTAACAACAAAAAAACTTCCAAATGTCTTGAAACATAACATCTGACAAATAATTTTGTATTGTAGTGTCATGCACTCATTATTTTTGAGGAGGGGGAGGCCTTGTCATGCTTGTCATGTGACACTCAGCAGCCACTATAGCACTGCATAACTGATAAAGGCTTATGTTTTATTCATTTTTTTCCTTTTTTATTTGAAATATTTTCAAACATATTAACTATATCGTGAAATATCTCGGTTCTCAAATATGTGTAAGTAAATGCATTTTGTACCTTTATAGATCATATTAGTTGATCTATGATGCACAACGTCCAAAGTAGCCTTGTAATCTATGAACTATGCTTAAATACCTGTCTTTTTACTTAAGTACCAGATATGGGTGTCATGCCATAAAATATTTTTTTATCATGACTGACTTTGTATTAAATGTGAATTTAATAAAAACACTAACACTAAGTTACTAATTATAACACTTTAATTGCACAGAAAGAGAGCAGAGCATTCACATTATCAAAGAACATTGACTTCAGTCTAGCCAAAGTTCAACCACTCTCAAAAACTCCCATTATAATCACTGAAGCTGTGTGAAATTAATATCTTACTATCGTATGCACATCTGCACTTTGTTTATGATCAGAGAATTCGCCAGAGCAGAATTCAGTAAGCGAGCGCACGCACTAAACAAAACACCGGCGTTTCAGCGATGACTCATCTGAATGCCTCTGATTGGTCATTGCATTCATAAGCTCAACAGAATCATGTGTGAATGGTTATAATGCGCAACGCTGAAAAACATGTCTTTGGCTTTTTTCCATTACTGCCACCCACAGGACAAACTGTGCATTGCACTTAAAATTGCTGGGTGTGATACGATTCCAAATTTAGGAGGGCCAGAGGGGGCCCAAGCTTGTTGACATGAGGACACTGCCCCCCTAGAACCGGTCCTGGTCTGCGACAGTGTTTCCAGAGCTTTTATGACAATGACTGAAAGATGATTAAAAAAAACAGCTGAACATCAGTTCACAAAAACAAAATTATTGGCAACACTTTACAATTAGGTGTCATTTGTTAACATGCCATTAGTTAAACAAACAATGAACGTTACCAGTTACCAATATTTATTCATCTTTGTTAACATTAGTTAATAAAAATACAGTTGTTCACTCTTAGTTCATGTTCATTATTAAATGTATAATCAGTATTAAAAATATTAAATAAAATACAAAATAGAATTGTATTTGTTCTCTAAATTTAATGTTTATTTAGCCAGGAAAATGTTACAACATTAAGTGTAAAAGGGACATGAATTTATATTTATATATATATACATACACACACCACAGGTCGCTTTACAACGCCTCGAAGAGCCGCGTCTGGGTCACTTCGGAAACATGCCGCGGCACGGCTGGTATAAACACAAGCATTGACGAGAGTGGCCGCATTGAAGCAAGTAGGTATAGCTGCAGACCGGAGATGTCCAAAAGTGGGCAGAACCTCTAAAATGGGGCGGGGTCTCTTCATGCAAAGACTTTCACCATTGTCTCTGGCTTCAGCCAATTGTTATTGACTTACATTTCAAAATAAAACTTTATAAATGTATCATTGTTAATAAAATATGCTATATAAGTAAATATTCTCCGTGAGAGCAGAGCCCAAAGCTCGTGGCCAGTGTTGTTCGGACCGGAGTTTGAACCTCTGCTTCATGATGTAAACGGAAATCACCCACGAGCCGTCCCAGTGCAGGGGAAAGATTTCACTCTATCGCTTTGTTCCAAGCAACGGGGGTGTCCCGGGGCACGAAATTCGCAGGGTAGGAGGGGGCAGTGACGCTGGGTGTAACTAAAAAGGTGCCATTGTCTGGTGAGGTCCGGTTGGGGAGTTACGGAACAATCTCGTATCGCATAATCTTATTAACTGTTTATCTCCTGAACGGCATCTTTCTTTACCACGCTATTCAGCGCCAATCCCGCAGTGCAGTCAATTTCACTGGTTAAGGTTAGGGTCAGGTGTGGGGTAGGTTTAGGGGGTTAGCATTTTTGGTTGCACAGTGTAGGAAATCAACACTTTAATTGACACAACCAATAAAAACGTTAGAATCAGCTGTGGGGCGGAGTTTGCATTGAAGTGGATTGGGGGAAAAAATTGCGCATGCGCGTCATGTGCCTGTCTGTCAATGGGAGGAAGCCACGCCCTATTTTGGAGCTCCTGCCCCATTTTGGAGTTCCCGCCCCCATTTGGAGCTCTCTGGGCTGCAGTTATACCCTTCTCCGTTGAAGCCGTAACGCGCCTCAGACTTGTGAAGTGTAAATGGGATCCGTTCAAACAGCGGAGCGGACCGGAGCGCAAGTGAACGCAATCATTCTTTCCTCTTTACCACGTTTTAACGCAAAATATACATGAATGAACATCTCATGCTTCATGTAATCGCTCAATCAGGGTTTCAAACGTGGAAAGACGCCAATAAAACAGCCTCTAAACGAAATGTCACGTAGCATTTCATTTACCTCTGGCAAATCATCAACGTCCACAGCTCGTTAGTTCACTAGAGAAATGAAGTCTAGAGAAGAGCATTTCACAAAATAGGGTATTAGACTATATACTCTTTATGATTTACTTTACCTGTTAGTGATGTCTTTGTTATGTTTAATATATTAGGAAACAACTTTAACAGCCACTGTGTAACTGAATATATTTCAACAACAAATAGAAATTGTATAATTTATATGTTCATTTTAAAACTGGATTATGTGCAATTTACATGTTTTCAGTGTTAATTGTAAAATTACTGTAAAAAGCATAATTTACAGTTCAGATACAAGTTTTCACAAAAACAAAAAGTTTTATAAAATTATCAACTTTAAATTTCAGCCTTTAAAAGTAGAGTCAAAAGTATTAATTGTTATATTAATTTAAAAATTATTAACAATAAATTATTATATCAATTAATTAGGGGTGTGCGATATTGACAAAAAATGATATCTCGATCATTTACAGGGATTTTATTGGTAACGATAATTAGACAATATTTTGCTGAGTGTGTTATTGTGCTGATATCTTATCTCTAATTGTGCTGACAGCTGTCTCCTGATTTTTTTTAATATTCTTCATATTCTGTGTGGTCAGTTCACAGCAGTGATAGAAATTAATCATTTCCAACAAGTTTTATGGGCATTTTTACCTTTATGCCGTTTTTTCTAAAAGTGTGCACCATCATTTGAGTCAAATTCTTGCATTTAGGTTGTTACCAAGCAAATTAAATCAGTATCAACAAAATTGAT
>NW_015544128.1:78397-86887 GCF_001515605.1 Sinocyclocheilus anshuiensis | reverse complement strand
TGTGAAATTAAAACCGCCAGTAGGTGGCAGCAAGTCACTGTTAAACTGAGTCATTGCGATTGAACCGAATCATTTAAACGGTTGATTCATTCATGAACGAAACACAGTCGTGTTGCTCAGAGACACAAAACGGCGCTGTGGCTGTGTTTGGAATGATTTTTGTTGGAGAAATAGAGCAAAAACAGGAAATATGGTGTCTAAAATGTAAGTCTCTTAACATCAACTTCTTGTTTATTGAACTATTGTATAAAATCAATAACACATTTGTAATCATGCTGACTTTTGGAGAGAAAAAAAACAGCACTTTTCATGTCATATTAACTATATGAAATGATATAAGTATATACATTTTCTGCCCCATATCTTGAATTATGATCATTCTAAATGCATTTTAATAAACCGATTCATGCAGTGAAAGAACGCACTCTAAAAGCGCACGCGCACTAGTCTAACCTGCTAGACTTCATCATCTAATGTATGCGCGCACTCTGTAGGTGTTTTGTTTGCTTTTCGCGATATACTCCGTTAATATCAAATCACACATCGTTAAAACAACCATTACGATATTATCGCAGACCATCCATATCGCACTCCCCTATGTAGGTGTTTTGTTTGCTTTTCGCGATATACTCGATAATATCAAATCACACATCGTTAGAACAACAATTATGATCATATCGCACACCCCTATTCTGTTTAGATTTTTATAATGCATCGTCTTCTTATCGATCCACCAGTTCACATTTAAAGCGTGTTTGCAAGGTAAAAACATGGGTCGATTTTTGCATTTGTCTGAACTCAGAATGAATGAGCATTTTCAATAAAACTGTTGTTTTGTTCAGACAGCAGGTGGAACGTTTGGTAGAAATATAACTGTTTCCCTGGTATCGGCGGAACAGCAGCGCAGCACCAGACTTTGAACGTGCAGCGCTCGTTTATTTCATTAAATCATAGCCTTTTGAAGTTTAATCGTCACATTCAGCCATATCGCAATTCTGGTCTTTCCGTCCCCAAATTTAAGACCTCTTGAAATCATAATTAAGACTTTCTTGAACAATTTAAGACTTTTTAAGGTCTTAAATTTGATACAACTAAATTTAAGACATTTAAGACCCGCGGAAAGCCTGAATATTATATTTAAAAATAAATAGCAATTAAATGTAAATTTGGGCACTGTTTTTAATTGTAACCTAGTAATGTAAAAGGGCTCCCTGTAGTTTAAAGCATAAGCGGAGGTAGATTTTTATCACTAAGAAAATTTTTCATCATAAATGAATTTGTTTACAGAAAGTGCAACTTGTTCAGTAAACCACTTTTTAATAAAAAATAAATAAATACAAAAAGTTTAGTTTTCCCCCCTACTGTACCGAAATCATACCGAACCGTGACATGATGAACCGAGGTATGTACCGAACCTTCATGTTAGTGTACCATTACACCCCTAATATATAGATATCTCACTATTTTGCGGTGTTGATCTTTCTACTCTCAGCCTTACTAGCTCAACTAGAGTGACCATCAGGTTCTTGGTCACCACTCTAACCAAAGCCCTTCTCCATCAAATGCTCAGTTTGACCAGGAGGTAGGACTGCACGATAAATCTCATGCGATATTCATGCGCATCTTGTCAGTAAAGCCGGTTCTGTAATCAGGAGTAAATCTCCATCACGTGCGTGCTTTCGGATGGAGTAGCATTTACTGCACAGAGCCGTAGTTCACTGAGAAGCTGTGCAAAACCACGTTCATAATCGCAGACCATATCATCGATATTATGAAATCGCACTGCGATAATAAAGTTGTTTGCGAAGCTTCTCAGTGAACTACGGCTCTGTGTAAATGCTGCTCCTTCTGAAAGCACATGAAATACCACATTTGTTAAGTTTTTAATCCAAACTCACTTCAGAACATCAGTCGAGTGTTTGAAATAAATTCTTCTTGACATGGCTTCTTACACAGAATAAGACACACAACACATTACATAGTATTCTAAGCAGTGATAAAGGCCATATCGATTAGCATTACATTATTATATACTTTATTATAATAAAAATTATAATAATAATTATAAGAACTCAGATAAATCATATATTGTTGTAGTTGTGTCTTTATTAGTCATGTTGAATCAATGAAGCAGTTAAACCTTCTGTTCAGTCAGCTACCGCTATAAGGATTTCCTGGATTTCTTCTGCAGGGCGTATTTGGAGTTTCAGCGCAAGAGCGCCCTCTGGCCTTCGGATGGAGATTTACTGCTGATCACAGAACCGTGCTTTCCCGAACAAGATGCACATGGACTTATCGCAGTTTTTGCCTCATCGCGAGTGCGATATCGCGATTTATCGTGCAGTCCTACCAGGAGGCCAGCTCTAGGAAGAGTCCTGGGGCCTCATGTATAAACGTTGCGTACACACAAAATGGGCATAGAAATGTGCGTACGCTGTTTTCCACGCACGTGTCTGTATTTATAAAAAAAAAAAAAAACCTAAATTTTTGCATAAATACGTACGGATGCTCTTGACTGTGCGTACGCACTCTTTTTCCTGGAGTGAGAAAAGTAATGAAGTAAACAAGGATTTTAAACTGTTTTCATTTCGATATACACATTTACTCTCATTAATGGAGAAAGCACTGAAATTACATAAAGTCATTACACAGAAGTTAAACAAAAATTATATGAATTTAGACATTTATAGTGGATGCACTTGATCCCTTTTCCTGTGGCTTTGTTCCAATGACAACGAAGAGTGCAATAGGTGCACAATAATATTTATTCAAACTATACTGCAGATCTAATGTTATGAGAAAATATAAATATTTAGCCAGAAAAATGATCAGTGATGCACACTTCAATATTATGGCAAACACTGCTGGATTTGGTGGTCGAACAGTCCATTCTACAGTTTAAATAGGACCCATGATAATAGCTTACTGTAAAACCGCAGCTGCACAGAGGTGTTAATGTTGTGTGAAGGCATCTCCACAACATTATGAAAAATAACACTGTATTTGAAGGATACAACATGAAGAAAGAGGCAAGATTTGCACGTTTCCCTTTATTTACAGTGCAATAAATATAGGCCTATCTGATTAGATAATCAGCTAAAAAAATAGCTAAAAGAGGTTCACCTTATCAGCGAAACTGCATACATTTTATTTTATTTGAATTGTTTTAAACAATTGAAACACTATTGGGCCAGTGAAAAACATTGAGATTAGTTCTCAGATAAATATTTTAGAATAGAGTTATTCTAAACATTTTTGTTTTTATGGATATTTTTATATATTTATTATAAAACACAAGGATACTGGATGATTTTTAGCAATAAAAGTTCATGTGTATGGCACAAATGGCATTTATAGTCCATATTTCATATTTCCTTATTGTCTTGTACCTTCGTCGGCTGACACAGAACAACATACGCGGTTTGCGTTCAGTGGATACTCTCCAAAATGGCGCTAGGGTGACGTGGAGGAGACGAATTGTTGAATAAAGTCTTTTTTTTTTTCTTTTGTGCACAAAAAGTATTCTCGTAGCTTCGTTAAATTACGGTTGAACCCCTGATGTCACATGGATTATTTTAACGATCTTCTTGCCGCAGCTCACACATCCAGGAGAAAAGAAACTTGTCAACGCTGCCCCACGACTTTTATTAATAACAGTTTAAATACTGAATCGATACACTATATTTTCCAGCAACGAGAGGATAAAATCGCTGTTTTTTTTTTAAAGTAAACTCACTCTAAAAAGAGTATACACGCAACTTTCATCTCTCTCTCTCTCTCTCTCGAATTGGCAATATTTCAGAAAAGGGTTTAGCGATTTCTAATTATTGGGGGGGACTAGCCCCCCTCAATGTCTACGGTGGTTATCGCCCTGATCAGACATGTAAATATGTTGTGGCACTATCGTGCAGTCAGTAATGATGACGTTAGTTAGCAAATATTAGTGATTTTTTTGCAAACATTTCTTTGAGTAACATGACCGTAAATATGAACTCACAATTGAAAGTAACATAAAACAAAATCTTTATTAATGCCAAATACGCTTACATTTATGTGTCTTTTTGTTCGCTCAGGCAGCCATGTTGCCGCTGAAGCCGGTTTACGCTGAGATAATTCATACCCCTTCGTTTGAAGTGTGGTCCCGAAAAATCTTCGTTTGAAGGGCTATCTGGCCCTTCCCCTACCCCTCCAACGATACGTAATTCGTCCACCATTTTGGAATGGTCTGCGAACCTTTGAGCACAAGTTGACTTTGCATCTGCATTGCAACTGTATATATGCATGTATGAATATTTATATCTTAAGTAGACTTCAGAAGATGCTTTTGCTAAACTAACATAATACAACAAGATAAAGCTGTTAGCTAACACGGCATTTAAACTTTAGTTTAAAAACCTGTAATATTATGTTAATACATATTAAAAACACAAACCAACACATTCTTACCTGTGAAAGGTTATGCAGTTTCTTCAGGAATTTAAATTGAGGGTTTTTACAACCAGATGCTGCACAATGTTGTTGCATTTTGAAACTCACTGATTGTTATTGTGAGTCATGACATAGACTGTTCCAAGATGGAGGACGTGTCAACGTATCTGGAGCGGCCGAATGTGGCATCTATACATATCTATAGTTGAAACGCCAGGAGCATCAGCACATGATTATAACCGATTATAACTGTGTTCTTCAAGCCATCTCAGGTATTTTCATATGGATAATGAATATTTATATTGAAATGCTAATCGACATAACCTAAATCACTGTATAGAATACTATAAAATAAAAATCAGTTAACTGAAGTAAATTCTTTTAAACACTTGATCGATGCTATAACACAAGTTTAGAGTAAAAATATGTAACGTTAGTTATTCTCATAAATTGTCTTACATTGACATTGTGCTAAGCTAAAAACGGTTAGCATTTTAGTCTCTTCTGTTTAGAGTAATTGCTCCTTTTGTATGCAATGGTGTAATTCATTGGTCAAAAAAATAAAAATTCAAGATTTCTATAGATATCACGATATATCGTTATCGTGAATTTTGGAGGTCACGATAATCGTGTAGTGAAAAATCTCATATCATGACAGCCCTACGTCATTAATGTTTACAAACTCATAAAGACCGAATGTATGGGGTTTTTTAATGCCCAGGGGCCTCATTTATAACCAGTGCATACGCACAAAACCTGCCCTGAAAGAGGCGTAGGCCTACGCCACTTCCTACGCAAAAGGTGGGATTTATAAAAAACAAACTTGACGGGAAAATTTGCGCACCTGCACGCAAATTCTGACCCATGCGTACAGACTTTTTTCCCTGGAGAGAGAAAAGTAATGAAGTAAACAACGATTTTAAACTGTTTTCATTTCATCATATACATTTACATTAAATATTCCACTCTCATTAATGGAGATAAGTACTGAAATTATATAAAGTCATTACGCAGAAGTTAAACCAAAATTATATGAATTTAGCCTATTTGTAGTGGATGCGCTTGATTACTTTTCCTGTGGTATGTTATGTTTTAATGACAGCGATGAGTGTTATAGGTACACAATACTTTATCTTTAAAGTAAACTGCACATCTCATGTTATGAGAAAATATTTTTAGCGAGAACAATGATGTGCAATATATGATGCGATATTGTGGTGGACACTGCTGGATTCGGTGGAACGGTCTATTGTCCGGTTTGAATAGGACCAATGACAATAGCTTACTGTACAACCACAGCTGCTTAATGTTGTTAATGTTGTGTGAAGGCATCTCCACAACATTATGAAAAATAACACTGTATTTGAAGGATAGAAAGAGGCAGTACAAAAATTATTCTCATAACTTCGTAAATTACGGTTGAACCCCTGATGTCACATGGATTATTTTAACGATCTTCTTGCTACGTTTCTGGACCTTGATCGTGGTAGTACCCTTGCTGTCTATGGGAGGATCAAAGAGCTCTCAGGTTCCATCACAAATATCTTAATTTGTGTTCCGAAGATGAACAGAGGTTTTACGGATTTGGAACGACATGAGGGTGAGTAAAGCCCAATCCAAATTCTATTTTTTACCCCTTCCCCTTGAAACAAGAGGGTCAAGGTAGGGGTGAAAATATTCCCCTAAGAATTGGGACACCACTACCATGCCATCACACGTCGTCTAGCTCCTACAATACACACACCTATACTGGTGTGCTGGTGTGCATTAGAGCCTTTAATTACCGTTCTATATTACTGCGTTGCTTACTGACACACACACACACACACACATATATATATATATATATATCGGAGATCGCGCAGCTCACACATCCAGGAGAAAAGAAACTTGTCAACGCTGCCCCACGACTTTTATTAATAACAGTTTAAATACTGAATCACTACATTATATTTTCCAGCAACGAGAGGATAAAATCGCTGTTTTTTTTTTAAAGTAAACTCACTCTAAAAAGAGTATACACGCAACTTTCATCTCTCTCTCTCTCTCTCTCGAATTGGCAATATTTCAGAAAAGGGTTTAGCGATTTCTAATTATTGGGGGGGACTAGCCCCCCTCAATGTCTACGGTGGTTATCGCCCTGATCAGACATGTAAATATGTTGTGGCACTATCGTGCAGTCAGTAATGATGACGTTAGTTAGCAAATATTAGTGATTTTTTTGCAAACATTTCTTTGAGTAACATGACCGTAAATATGAACTCACGATTGAATGTAACAAAACAAATGATTACTTTTCGTTAAAATCTTTATTAATGCCAAAAATGCTTACATTTATGTGTCTTTTTGTTCACTCGGGCAGCTATGTTGCCCCTGATAATTCATACCCCTTCGTTTGAAGTGTGGTCCTGAAAAATCTTCGTTTGAAGGGCTATCTGGCCCTTCCCCTACCCCTCCAAACAAAAAAGAATTGAGACACCCCTACCCCTTCACGTGAACGCAAAGGAAAAGGTGAAGGGCTAAGGGGTAGAATTGGGCCTAATTAATGACAGAATTTACATTTTTGGGTGAACTATCCCTTTACCTCTCATGTGCCCGTTTAGGTATCCTTTATGAGTGAAACTCTCCACACTGTTGGCAGGTAAAAAGGCTCTCCATAGTGTGAATTTGCCTGTGGACATCAAGGTTTACTAAAGCAATAAGCCACAAGAACCCGTGGTTTGCAGTGAGTTTATAACAGCTTAGGGACGTTGTTGGCACGATGCAGAGTGGAGTGCCTAAAACCCCCTTAGCTGTCATAAATTCACTGTAAACCACTGCTTCATGGGGATTATTGCTTTTATAAAACGGTTATTCCATATACGTAGCAAGGTCTCACAAAATAAAACAAAGCAAATTAAATGTAATGATATTAATAAAAACATTATTCTGCCAAACAATGTGGTTCCTCAGAAACAGTTGTGGTTGCAACAAAGTGGTTGCCGAACAACACACAGACGACAAACAAAGAGGTGTATGTTTGTAGAGTAATTTACAACAGCTTAGAATGTGGCTCAACCAATCAGAATCAAGGAACTATCCATTTTATACATTTTCATTGAAACTCTCTTCACACTGAGGGGATCTGTTAGGCTTCTCTCCATTGTGAATTTTCATGTGCCTGTCAAAGGTTTCCTCGTTGAGTGAAACTCTTTCCACACTGTTTGCATGTGTAAGGCTTTTTCCAGTGTGAGCTCTCATGTGCCTATTAAGGCTTCTTTTTTGAGCGAAACTCTTTACACACTGTTGGCAGGAAAAACGTCTCTTTGTAGTGTGAATTCTCCCGTTTTCTCCACTTTTATTCAAACACTTTCCACACTGAGGGGATCCGTTAGGCTTCTTTATATTGTGAATTTTCATGTGGTGTTTAAGGGCTGCAGAGTCAATGAAACTCTTTACACAATAATAGCATGTGTAAGGCTTCTCTCCAGTGTGAATTTTCATGTGGCGTTTAAAGGATCCAGAGTGATTGAAACTCTTTCCACACAGAGAGCATGTGAAAGGCTTCTCTTCAGTGTGAATTATCATGTGCTCTTTAAGGCTTCTTTTATGAGTGAAACTCTTTCCACACTGTTGACAGGTAAAAGGGATCTCCAAAGTGTGAATTCGCCTGTGGACATAAAGGCTTGCTTTATGCTTGAAACTTTTCCCACACAGATGGCAAGTGAAGGGTTTCTTTCCAGTGTGCACTTTCATGTGGTATTTAAGTTTTAATTTTCCGCTGAAATTTCGTCCACACTGTTTGCAGATGAAAGGTTTCTCTCCAGGGTGAACTCTCATGTGGACTCTAAGTCTTCCAGGATTACTGAAACTTCTTCCACACTGTTTGCAGATGAAAGTCTTCTCTCCAGTGTGAACTTTCATGTGGTTTTTAAGGCTTCCAGGATTACTGAAACTTCTTCCACACTGACAGCATGTGAAAGACTTCTCTCTAGTGTGAACTCTCATGTGGACTCCAAGCTGTCTAGATTGAGTGAAACTCTTTCCACACTGTTGGCAGGTGAAAGGCTTCTCTCCAGTGTG
>NW_015544128.1:61156-75186 GCF_001515605.1 Sinocyclocheilus anshuiensis | reverse complement strand
CTTGTTGACTGAAACTCTTTCCACACTGTTGGCAGGTAAAAGGCTTCTCTCCAGTGTGGGTTCTCATGTGGCTTTTAAGCTTTCCTTGTTGACTGAAACTCTTTCCACACTGTTTGCAGATGAAAGGCTTCTCTCCAGTGTGAACTTTCATGTGGCTTTTAAGGTTTCCATGATTACTGAAACTTCTTCCACACTGACAGCATGTGAAAGGCTTCTCTCCAGTGTGCGTTTTCATGTGCCTATTAAGGGTTTTTTTTAGAGTGAAACTCTTTCCACACTGTTGGCAGGTGAAAGGCTTCTCTCCAGTGTGGGTTCTCATGTGGCTTTTAAGCCTTCCTTGTTGACTGAAACTCTTTCCACACTGTTGGCAGGTGAAAGGCTTCTCTCCAGTGTGGGTTCTCATGTGGCTTTTAAGGTTTCTTTGTTGACTGAAACTCTTTCCACACTGTTGGCAGGTAAAAGGCTTCTCTCCAGTGTGGGTTCTCATGTGGCTTTTAAGCTTTCCTTGTTGACTGAAACTCTTTCCACACTGTTGGCAGGTGAAAGGCTTCTCTCCAGTGTGCGTTCTCATGTGGCTTTTAAGCCTTCCTTGTTGACTGAAACTCTTTCCACACTGTTGGCAGGTGAAAGGCTTCTCTCCAGTGTGCGTTCTCATGTGGATTTTAAGCTTTCCTTGTTGACTGAAACTCTTTCCACACTGTTGGCAGGTGAAAGGCTTCTCTCCAGTGTGCATTCTCATGTGGCTTTTAAGCCTTCCTTGTTGACTGAAACTCTTTCCACACTGTTTGCAGATGAAAGGCTTCTCTCCAGTGTGAACTTTCATGTGCCTATTAAGGGTTTTTTTTAGAGTGAAACTCTTTCCACACTGTTGGCAGGTGAAAGGCTTCTCTCCAGTGTGGGTTCTCATGTGGCTTTTAAGCGTTCCTTGTTGACTGAAACTCTTTCCACACTGTTGGCAGGTGAAAGTCTTCTTCTCTCCAGTGTGGGTTCTCATGTGGCTTTTAAGATTTCCTTGTTGACTGAAACTCTTTCCACACTGTTGGCAGGTAAAAGGCTTCTCTCCAGTGTGGGTTCTCATGTGGCTTTTAAGCGTTCCTTGTTGACTGAAACTCTTTCCACACTGTTGGCAGGTGAAAGGCTTCTCTCCAGTGTGGGTTCTCATGTGGCTTTTAAGCCTTCCTTGTTGACTGAAACTCTTTCCACACTGAAGGCAAGTGAAATAACTCTTAGTTCCCGTCTTTTGATCTGTTTTTCGTGTGGAAGTCTTTTCAGACTGTAAGGAGCAAAAAGATTTTTCTCCAGTTATGGAATCATGAATATTCTCATACTGATCTTTCTCTTCAGTTTCATTCAGTCCTTCCCTCTCCTCTTTCAGCACCGTTAAGTCTAAAATGGAAAAACAAACAAATAAAAGTTAACCCCAGTTTAATGGCTCAAAGCAATCAACATCAAAACATGTAGATATGTAATGCATGTATGCTAGATCCTACACCAGGATGTCCAAACCTGATCCTGGTCGGCTGGTGTCCTACACAGTTTAAGCTGACCGTTATTCAATTAATTAAAAAAAATCTAATAGCAGATTTTAGGAAATCTAGAAATAGACTGACCTCGATTATGTGCCATTTTTATGTCTCCTAGGGGATACAATGCAACAAATTTAGAGAGAGGGGGAAAAAAAAGAAAAGTGGGCTAACTCCCCACTCAACAGTCTGATGAAAAATTCATCACACAATAATTCCTTGTGAGGTTTTATTAAGGGGGCAATGTTAGACAATCATAAAAGTCAGCTGTTACACTGACCTTTTAAATGGAAAACACCCCAAAACTGACTGTTTGAGTCAGAGGGTGAGAATCAGGGTGGAAAACAATAAATCATCATACATTTTTTTTTGTCCAAGTATTTCTGACAGCTGTACCTTCTATGTTTACCATTAAAACATTACAATCTAAAATTAGTCTTCAAAGCACTAAATTAAAAATGAAATAATAGAAAACAGCCTACATTTTAACTGGGAAGAGGAACAGACATTCACTCATTTGAGCTAGTAATTAGGACTGTATTAGCTAGCTTACATTTGATTTACAATTACTGCTATGATAAAAATACACTTATATTAAGGATTATAATTCTACATGTCACAATGTCCAACAACAAATATTTGAGCAAAATGTATATTGTACTCAGAATTATTGCGCTCTTATTCTAGTGCGCTCCGTCTGTTTAGCGTGCAGCAGCACTCGTTTACTCGTGTAAGCCTCGCCCACTGCTGACAACAAAATGGATGTTTGCATGACTTTATAACATTTACAGATGAAGAATATGCACGGAGGAAAACACATCTCAAATGTATTTAACGGCACAAATATATTCGCTTTTTGTCATGGTGGATCGATCTGATCCATGATCGACATTAAAAGGGCTGCTTAAGAATAAGTGTGCACATCACATTATCTTGACTCACTGAACCTGGATCAAATTAGTGAGAATGTATTAACTTAAATAGTCATTTATGGTACCGCTTTAACCCCGACTGATTTGTTAGGTTACTTCAAGTCAGGTTTTGGACTTTAATCCCAGCTTTTCTTAGCATCTTTTTTGAAACAGCCCCCAGGGCTCAACATTAAACTTTGATATGTGCTTGTCCTTTGGACAACTAAACCAATCACATCCATCTGTCGAAGTAAAAAGTTAGTTGTATGTAAGAAAAATTATTTTTAATTTATTGTTAATTTATTCACAAGCAATATTCTCATCACAGTTTTATCAGCTCTAACATAAGCATATCTGTGGTGTTTGCCACATTAAATTGATTTCCAGGGCCTGGATGCAATTTAAATTCTGTTTTAAAAAATAAGTATGATTAATCATGATTTCAGCTTTAAAAAAATAAATAAACATTAAAGGGTTAGTTCAAGCAAAAATGAAAATTAGCCTGTGATGTACTCACCCTCAAAGCATCCTAGGTGTATATTAGGGCTGTCAAAATGACTGAAACTAAATTCGAATTTTCTACTTAAATATTATCAAAATTAGAATTATTTTCGAATTTAAAAGGCATTATTTCAGTTAGGGGGAAAAAAAGCTTTTGGCTTCTCTCCTGAGGCCACAAGAGGGCGCATCGAGCAAAATATTATGCAAGTTTCTTCAAAGCGTAATAAAATAACATGACTATCTTTGAAAAAAAAAGTGCATAATGTTTCAAAGAATGTTTATAAACCATATATAATTAATAAAGTTGCTTAAACAATTAGAAAAAAAACAGCACCATGCATGTTTGTATGGTTTAATACAAAGGACCGAAAACCAAATCACAAAGAGTAGGCTACTTTCTTCATTTAAAAACATGAGATACAGTGGGATGGGGAAAAAACCACCATAAAGTCTTGAGACGTTTTTTAAAAGTTGAACTTACATTAATTTTACATGGCTTTCTAAAACATGCCGCTCTCTTATGCGAGACACGAGTGCAATGCTGATAGATGTCCCTCTAGAAAATGTGATAAATATGCATTCTGTGTGAACGGCTTGGTTTCAGTTTTGACATAAACAACATCTTCGCCACACTGATGCTCTCGTTTTCCGCAATATATTGAATGAACAACGTAGCAGCGCCGCATCTAGTGGGTTCAACTGGATAGGCTAACAAAAGCATTAAAATGCAATGACACTTACATCGTCATCGCATTTCGTGTGCCACTGATAAGGCTGCCTGATGGCTGACGTAGTCCTAAAATTGAATGTGAAAATTGCAAAATTTTAAAATGGAATTGAATTGAATGCGCGCACATGGGTAGTTGACATATAAAACATTTTTTTTTTTAAACTTCAAATATTAGGCGTAAAAAATATTGAGCTGTGTTGTACCGACTCTTGAATTTCCCCAAAAAATATGTGGTCTTTTAGATTTTGTATTGGAAATTGGATTTATTTACCAATTTGTTGCATTTGTGCCTAAAATTGTCATATGGTGTGACATAAAAGTTATTCTATATAAAATGAAATTGGGATATACTCTCCCTAAGTAACTAACTTCACCATAAATCTTTATCATTACTATCTTAAGATTTAACATTATTTTGTGCAGATCCATTAGATTTTGTATTATTTTTCTAAATCATCATGCAGAGTAAGACATCTCTCCTCAGCCTTTCCAGACATTTTAGAATAATTCTGACAAACCCTGTTATAAATCTAACAAAATGCTTGTGAATCTTGCTGATACTATTTATTTTTTGTTCCATTGGCTTTTGTATGGTTTATAACAAAAAAAGTATTTTTATTGCCACAATTCTGATTGTCACACCAAATGATATAGTGTCACACTATATGATGAAATGCACCACACCACAATTTGTCAATGCAAACAAAAAGTGTATTTTATATGCATTAAACATTCAATGAATTAAATTAATACCCATTTTTATTAGTATATGACATCATGGACAGGTAGAACTGCATGTCATGTCATCCACCCACATTCGTAATAAATGTCCCTCATATGGCTCTGGGGGGTAAATAAAAGCCTCCTGTAGCGAATCCATGCGTTTTGGTAAGATATATATCCATATTTCAAACGTAATAAACACTTTTTTTCTCACTTCCGCTGACTGTTGTATGGGAAGCTGTTCCTGCAGATGACATAGGACGTAGGCATCGTGCGCGCATCTGCTAAAGTAAGCTTTGCTCCTGCATTTCTCAAAGGAAAACCAGTCTCCTCTTTTTTTTTTTCCTTTACAAATCCTCGTTTTGTGCCTCTAATTTATGACCGGCATTTTGTTCTCTCTCCGCATTTGTCACTAATTGCGTCCTATGTCATCTGCCGGGACTGCTTCTGTGTACCAAAGTCAGCGGAAGTGAGAAAAAAAAAAAAAGTGTTTAATACGTTTGAAATATGGATATTTATCTTACAAAAGGCACTGATTCGCTACAGAAGGCTTTTATTCACCCCCCGGAGCAGTGTGAGGGACGTTTTATTATGGAAGCACGCACTTAATTTCACGTCTTCTGGACTGTTGACAAAAAGCACCCGCTTACCCCATTGTAAGGCTTGGAGGGGACAGGACAATTTTTAATATAACTCTGATTGGATTCGTCTGAAAGAAGAAAGTCATATACACCTAGGATGCTTTGAGGGCGAGTACATCACAGGCTAATTTTCATTTTTGGGTGAACTAAACCTTTAACCCGTTAACCCGCACCTGGACGCCAGCGCACTGAACGCTCTTTGTTTGCACGTGTCAATGTTTACGAATAGATTAAATGAAAAGGGACAAAATTAATCTTGACAAACTATATTTCTGTCATGACAAATCTAGAAGGGATTGGCATGGTAATGTACATGACAATGTTAATGTATTTGGTCTTGGCGGAATAGATCTGCTACGCTGCTGCTGTGGCAGAGCAAGTACCGAGACTTGCTACTGCCAATACATCCACAACATGCTGCTGTGAGCATGTAAGAAATACTGCTGCTGCAAATATAACACATGAAATAACCCCCATATAGCATTCATGAATCACCTCGTAGCAGATCTATAAAGGTGGAGCTGGGGAAGGTGGAGAGTTTCTGAAGCAAGCTACAACTGCTACGGGAAACCCTAGTCATATATTTGAATGCTGAGCAGTGAGCTCATTGGCTACCGATACAGGAGAGAACCAGTCAGCTGTGCCATGTGATGATGTCATTAGGTCAGATTGAGTTAGACCTATCGGACTGTGCCATCTAGAGTTTCATGCCAGAACTCTGTATATCATTCTAAAAGTGTAAGCCTCAAACATCGACGACAGATTGCTGTTTTTCAATGGAACGCTTATAAGTGGGAAGTCGTGGCCTAATGGTTAGAGAGTCGGACTCGTAACCCAAAGGTTGCGGGTTCGAGTCTCGTACCGGCAGGGATTGTAGGTGGGGGGAGTGAATGTACAGCGCTCTCTCCACCTTCAATACCACGACTGAGGTGCCCTTGAGCAAGGCACCGAACCCCTAACTGCTCCCCGGGCGCCGCAGCATAAATGGCTGCCCACTGCTTCGGGTGTGTGTTCACGGTGTGTGTGTTCACTGCTGTGTGTGTGCACTAAGGATGGGTTAAATGCAGAGCACTAATTCCTAGTATGGGTAACCATACTTGGCCACACGTCACTCACTCACTCATAAGGAATGTATTTGCTAAATTTGTGTACATCAAAACATGCATAATAAAAACGCAGTAAATACCAGATTCATCTTAATAACGAGTCATAAACGCATCCACTGCTGTAAATCCCAGTTTAGTTAGAGAGGTAAGGGTCCACTGAACAACATCCCATAGAGCACTTTCAGTCCAATGAAACAATAACATTGTAATATGGATGGTTATTCCTTTAAGTCTAATTTCTTCGGGGAGAGTTATTGTTTGTATCCGTTATGGACTAGCTTACACTCAAAAAACTGCATCTTGGTAGTAAAAAGCAACATGGTTTTGTAGCACGCAGTGTCACAAGCAGAATGAGACCATCCACTAAAAAAAAAAAAAAAGAGTAAAAAAATCTTGATTCTGGTTTATTTGAATTCTGCCACTCTTCTGATGGCTCGTGACGCATGTCATCTGATGGGGGTGTAACTTAGCAATCGGCTTTTTGCACAAATCTTTTTTTTTTTTTTTACATTTTTCATGTTTGTGTTTTGTAGGGAATGTGGCTGTATCTGCATGATTACCATCCGTATGACCGCACATCAGCGTGTGATTACTGGCTGTATTACTGGCTATCAGTGTGAATGTGAACGGCCATTAGAGTTTGATTATTGACTATATGGCCGGCCATCTGTATGATTACCATCTGTATGATTGATCGTCAGCAAGTGATTACTGCCTGTATGAGCAGCTATCTGCATGTCTGGCAAATAGAGACATACATAGTTAATTATTTTTATTTATTTATTTTTTATTACTCAATTATTCTTATTGTATTTTTCTAGTGCTCAAATAAATCACTTATACGATGTCTAAGATTCTGTCTATTGTTTTATAATTGAAAAACTGTATGCGGTGGTATGTATAATGACTAAAATAGTTTGTAGAACCCTTCAAATACATTTAAATATTTAGACAGAGTCTCAAAAAAATGGTTGCAGGAATCTCATTTTTCATGGCATCTTCGGATTTGAAATATAAACTCATGAGATGTGACTTTCAATCCATTACTTTTCTGGATTGCTCCAGGATTGATTTAGTGTATGTTTAGGCTATATAAAATGAAAAAAAATTGTACCACACTGATTTTTTTTTAAGGTACTTCAGTGTCTATAACTTTTTATCTTTTTGAGCATTATCAACTCTGGATGATGGATGGTAAAGCCCAAAAGGTCTTCTTTCCAAAGACACCAACATTTTGTGTGTAGCACACTGAAGTCAGGAACTGTTACAATTTCAATTTAGGTAGGTCATTTTCAGCTGTGAGGCCCAAAATGGGGGGTGCAGGTTAACAGGCTAAACATTTTAGAAAAACACAAAAAATAATGGTTCACTTCAAACCAATGAGAATGAAGTTGTCACCAGAAAATCATTTCCCATTCTACCTTTTAGGCCTGGTCCACACGAATACATTTCCATTTGAAAACGCTTTTTTCTCTCTGTTTTGGCCTTCCATCCACACGGAGATGGCATTTTTGTGATTCATCATGGCAGCACGCAGTCACTGAGAGAGCTGTATTCACTATACTAACTGTACAAACTGTAGCAATACTGTGGATTATTATTACATAACGACAACTAAGGATGGGTACCGAAACCCAGTATTTAATTGTCCCGGGGCTAAATTATGAAAGACCGGAGTATCGATAAGCTCTGACATTAACGGTTCTGCTATCGGTACTGGAGAAATTAAGAAAACACATTCATTTATTATTGCTATCTATACATTATCTTGCGAATTACATCTTACCAGAGTCGCCAGCTGTTTATATATGCAATAATATTCAAACATTTGTCTATGATGCATTATTGCTATTAGCAATTCAGAAGAGATCGCGCTCAAGCGGAGGAGCTTCAGCACGCGCAACATGAAAGCCCTGTATAATTATGACAGAAGAGAGAACTGAACATTCAAACATCTGCTTACACTGTTTTATTAAGCTAATTTTATTTTTTTATTTTGATTTTGGCTTCAAGGGATTATAGCCGCATTTATTTTATCGCAACTTCTTTCCCTTTACAGCAGTGCACGTTCGTTCCTCCCTAAAACCCAAACTTAAAAGTCAGAATCAGCACAATCGGTGATTGTTGTAAAATGCCGTCTTATACTGCCATATTGAACCATATTGAAAAACTAGAACAATCCAACAACTTGCTTCAAACTAGTCAAAACACTAGCGAAAAGATGGATGCGGTCATAAAAGAAAACAAAATAATGAAAGAAACCATCCTGATATTAAACCAGAAGTATGCGTGATAATCTGATTTTCTCTGGTATCCCCGAACACCCATCCGACGATCCCGAAGTGATGATCAGAGATAGGGATGTAACGATTACTGGTTTGACGATAAATCATGATAAAATTCCCCACGGGTAGTATTACCATTTCATATTTTAAATATAGCTGCAAGCAGCAATTACGGAGCCAAGCACTCCAAAGGCAAAATGAGGAGCCAAGCATGGCATGGAGCATCAGTCCAAATGCAACTGAGTAATAAAAGCATTTTTTTGGATGATTGTAATTGAAATGGCTGAAAAATCATAAAAACAACCTCCTGTAATGTGATTAAATGGCTTATCACTTTTGACCAACAGGTGGCGCTGTAATCAAATAATTGTGTTAAATAAAATGTGTTCTGTGTGAGGGGACAATGGCCAAAGACTATAGAATACACAAGACGTGTCACTCCTATAGTTTTGAATGGGGAAAAATGCAACGCTCAATATGGCCGCTCAATCGCAGGAAGCCCCGCCTTCTGAATGAAAGAGCCAATCGCTAATCTGTAAAGTCAGCGCATCACTGCAGCTGCCGTTAGAAGTCCCGGTTGCTATAGAAACAGTCAGCGTCCTGAGACGAGTGCTTAGGACTACACATGTGCACTGGCTGATCTTAGCCTGAAAAATACGCTTTTTATATCGCTATTTGAGCTAAATAAACACCATTTATGACAGAGTTGTGAGATTTCTTTGGTGATTTCAAATATGAAATTTAATCGTAAGCTTAGTGAAGTTTTGGAGAATTTGATGTTTCCCCATTCAAAGAGATAGGAGTTGCACTTGCATGCCCGAGAGGCGTTTCAAAGATGGCCGCCGAGTGACGTGACTTGTCTTAAAGAGACTGTGCAATGGCACACACAAAGTTTGTTATCATTTCAAAGCTTTGCAGAGATATAGCCTTAGTCACTTTGGCACCATGCCTAAAATTTGTAGTGGCACTGTACTAAAACGGTTTTGTCTATCGACAAAATCCATAACTTTTTGTCAGCACAGTCTGAAGATGATATGACTCGATTTTGGTGAAAATCGGACCAACGGTCGAGGAGGATTTTTCAGTAGGTTTTCAACAAATCCAAATGGCAGACAGGAAGATCGGCTTACTATGGCATAATTGGTATGCGTGTTGTCGGCATGACCCAAGGAATATTTTGAGACCAGTTTCGTTACAATAGGCTAATGCAATCAAAAGTTATTAGCATTTTTAAAAATGTCATTATGGTTAGTGAATGGTTTATTACTCCTGACCAATAGGTGGCGCTGTTACCAAATTGATGTGGCATGGCCAGTTTGAGGTGAAAATGGCACATACAAAGTTTGGTGTAAATATGTCAAAGCTTTGCAGAGATACAGCCTCAGATGCAGTTTGGCACTTTCCAGCAAATTCGTTGATGTGTTAAAACGAAAACGGTTTCGTGTATCGTCACAAAATCAATTACTTTTTGCCAGCTTGGTCTGAAGATGATCCTAGTCAAATTTGGTGAAATTCGGCCCAAGGGTGTAGGAGGAGATCGAAAAAGTAGGTTTTCAACTTAAATCAAAATGGCGGACAGGAAGTTCATCCAATTATGGTATAACTGGTATCTATGTTCTTACCAGGACAGAGGGAGTCTATTTATACCAGTGTCATTGCAATAGGCAAAATTCATATAAAGCTATTAGCATTTCTTTTGAATTTCACTATAACTTTCTACCACAAGGTTGTTGTTGTTTTTTTGTTGTTTATTTATTTATAGAGCACTTTTCAGGCTACACAGTAGCTCCAAAGTGCTGTACATCACAAGTTAAGATAATGTAAAAAGAAGGACATAATTAAAACAAGACGACAACAACAACATCAATGATAAATAAACCTCATTTTAACATATTAATAGCCACAGAAATGTAGTTCAGGGAACATTATACCAAACAGTATTGCCTCTTTTCATTTTCATTTTAACATATCAATAGATTAATAGAATAAAGACCAAAGATTACCCGTTAGATTTACCCAAAACGAATTATATCTCATGTTTAACTACTAGAGACATCAGAACCAGCGGCAAATGTCAGAAGGACTAGCCGAGTTGAGGCTGCTCTCGTTGGGAAACATGAGCACTGAGTGCCCGCTGATCGCATGGAGCTCACGTCTCCGAAATCGGCGAAGAACATTTTCAAATAGGCGCTGTCTTTATAAATAAACCACAGATTTGAGTTTAAAACTACATTCTCGCCTGAAATAATCTTAAAACTACATTTCACGATACAATAACAGTAATATTTGGAAAATTATGCGAATAAATGGTGGTTGAAATACAATGCTGCATGAACTCAACCAATCAGCGTGCTCAGCATCCAAGTCCCGCCCCCGAAATTTCAGGATCTTTGAAAAAGTACTACCTCGCAAGCAAGGACTTTCTGAGGGGCACATAAGGGCCTTTCGCACCGCTTTAGTTCCAGAACTAAATGTACAGTACTAAAGTACTGGGACGATTTTGCGTGAACTATTTCCCAGTACCATTTAAATGGTTGCACTCGCACCGAGAGTGTTTTACTAAGAAGTGACGTAAGCAGGTCGACAGCGTCGTCATTTGCGCGCGGCATTCAACAACAGAAACAAAGAAGAACGAGTAGGAGCTAATTTGGTTCTCGAAAAAGGCAGTCCGGCACTAAAAATCGCACCCAGTTCCGGCGGTGTGAAAACGCCAAAAAGTGAGTAGTTCCACAATTAGTTCTGGTACAATGAAAAGGTTCCCGCGGTGCAAAAGGCCCTAGAGCTGCATTATGGAGTGTCGTAGGCTATGGTTATTTTATCCCTTAATGCTTTAACATACAACTTTGATATAATTATCAACTGGCTGAGAGCTATATTGGTTCTGTGTGTGGTACGATAGAAGATGGCCGTAATGATTTCTGTGAGTGTCAGGGTTGCCAGGTTTTCGCAACAAAACCCGCCCAACTGCTACTCAAAACTAGCCCAATCGCATTTCAAAGATGTTCCCCCGACAAAAATCGCATTAAGGGTGGTAAAATACACGTTTTTCGGCAGGGATCCTGCGGTAAAATTCGCATTCCAGGGTCTAAATATCACATTATTGGGGTCGCTTCAACCCGCGGCAACTGTTAAAGTAGCCCAATTCCATGGGAAAACCGCGGACTTGGCAACACTGGTGAGTGTGTATGTGATCGTGCTCTGGCCACATGACTGAGCGCTCGAATTAACCTGTTTTTATACAGTCTATGGAATGAACGCAAGGGATTCATATATTTTGTTCTAAAAGCAAAAAAAAAAAAAAAAAAAAAGATATTTCGGTAAAAGAAATTCTTACCAGAAGAATTGCATGAAACATATCATGTCTGTTCCGTCTGTATCGTCTCAGTGAACTTTTATGAGGTTTCATGAATGCACAGTGAAGCAAATTTAACGTTTTCTGACGTTTCAGTGTGGATGAGAAACTTTTGTAAAATGCTTGAAAGCGCTAATATGGTTAGAGAAATTTTTAAAACAAAAACGCCATTTTCATGTGTATCTGGATTAATTTTGATATAGCCTTAGTGTCCACTGGCTGTTTTATTTGCTCACCAAATACCTTTTAAGTAACAAATGTACACAGCATGCAGTAGCCAAATGTAATCACTTTTAATTCAAGGTATGCTTTGTGCAAAATAATAGATTTTCTTAAACTTTTGCATAATTAGCCTAAGTTCTAGATATAATGGTTTTAATATTAGAAGCAGATATTGGGTTTAATGTTACAGAATTTTTTTAAAATTTGTTTAGGCTAATTCCATATTATTGTTACAACTTAAATGCATGATGTCATAACAAATGCCCAGTACGAAAGCAGGATCTTCTTAGCTGCACTTAAAGGCAGCCTTAGTATTTGTCATGTGATCTCAACATTTCTACACTCGTGTGACATTCTTCATAAATATTTATTTCTGTAGAGCTGGAGATTTTAATAAGGATCAAATGAGTGAGTTCAGCTTTAAGAATTAAAACCAACCTGTTTGTTCCTCAGTATCTTCATGTTTGACACTGAATGTTTTTTCTTCACTCTTCTCTTTAATAAACACCATCTTTGTTTGTTCCTCAGCTTCTTCATGTTTGAATATTTCTTCACTCTTCTCTTTAATAAACTCCATCTTTATAACAGTGTGTCACGTGGATCTCAGCTGCTTCTGCAGGAGTTTTTCAGTGTGTTTGGACACTTCGTCCTGTTTAAGATGAGAATAATTAACAAAGAAATTAAATGTAAATATAAATGTAAACTAAACTTCAATCAGCTCCCTACTTAGTCAGCACACTGGTAAGGAAGTCAATCTGAGCTGCGTTTCCCAAAAGCATTGTAAGCTTATGGCGCTTTTCCACTGCGTGGTACGACTCGACCCAGGTACCAGGTACTGTACCCAGTGGAAAACCCCCAAAAAGTGAACCGTACCGAGCCGTACCATGCAGTGGAAAAGCGCTATTAAATACATCGTAGACCCATTGAAACCAATGGAGTTATGATCAATTTAGGCTCACAATACTTTTGGGAAATGCAGCCCAGAATGAGAGTTAATGGACTTAAATTACCTGATTAAAAATATATTTACAAATTACACAGTATTGTTTATGATTTATCTGGTATTCAATTGTTTGTACATTACACTTTGTAGATTACCCTTTCATGAAAACACTTGCAGTTGGGTTTGTAAATGTTCTCATTACACACATTTGTGTTTGTTGTTCTAGTTAATGATGAGAATGAATTGTATTTGTATTGTGCTTTTCTTAAACCCAAAGTGCTACAATAAAACAGAAACACAAAAAGAACAATTCAAATTACAATAGTTAATTAAAAAAAAAAAACGTATAAATAGTAGAGCCCGACCGATATGGGTTTTTTGGGGCCGATAGCGATATTAGGGAGTAAAAAAAGGCCGATATCGATATATCAGCCGATATTCTTTGTGTATATTATAGTACAGTATAGTCAAAAGTTTGGACACTTTCCCATTCGTGTGTCCAAACATTTGACTGGTACTATATATAGAATACAGTATATACATAAACAGAATATATATACATAAATACATTTTTGCAATGATCACTCAAATGTGGTGATCAAACACTTATAATGACGTGACAAAATACGTAATGGAGGCAGGGCATTTAACAATTTTACAATAAACTTTATTATCCAAAATGAGTCTGACATCAGTGCACTGAAGAGTAAAGTTGGAAGTTTATTCAACTTTAATTAAACTCAGTTCCATTCAACTTTATTCCGTTGAAGTTTATTTCACTTCGGAACATTCATTCACGGATTTGCGCTACTGTCTTCACACACAGACAAAATTTACTAGAGAAGTGTGACAATATACCTCTTTAAATAAATACAATTTCACGTATAAATTCACATCTCGCGCACTTTAATGCCCTTTGAATGTAACGTGTACGTTCCCTTGGAACTGGATTCATGGCGGAATATCATGTGAAGTCCACTTCGCAAGGGGACTTACGGTCGAATAAGACAATGCTTGAATGCTGCTGCCTGAACGAGACCACCTTACTGAAGTGAAAGTGTTGGCTGGTGTCACTATCTCGCGAACGTGCCGG
>NW_015544128.1:60784-61137 GCF_001515605.1 Sinocyclocheilus anshuiensis | reverse complement strand
TGTGTATGTTCCCTTGGAACTGGAATCATGGCGGAATATCATGTGAAGTCCACTTCGCAGGGCACTTACTGTCGAATAAGACAACTCTTGAATGCTGCTGCCTGAACAAGAGACCTCCTTACTGAAGTGAAAGTGTTGACTGGTGTCACTATCTCATGAATGAGCCGGCGGATCTGCACCAAATTTGGGGGATCCCTTCAGCTCCAGGAGCCCTCTCGAACGCCACCCGGGATCGCTTGATCGGTCGGCGCCGGACCGTGAATTTAACCACCCGTAACTCCCGAACCCTATCACCCCTAGGGTGGTCTCATTCGAAAGTGGGCCTCTAGACATTCACTCGATTTGCGTTCGAG
>NW_015544128.1:52631-60578 GCF_001515605.1 Sinocyclocheilus anshuiensis | reverse complement strand
CACCAAATTTGGGGGATCCCTTCAGCTCCAGGAGCCCTCTCGAACGCCACCCGGGATCGCTTGATCGGTCGGCGCCGGACCGTGAATTTAACCACCCGTAACTCCCGAACCCTATCACCCCTAGGGTGGTCTCATTCGAAAGTGGGCCTCTAGACATACACTCGATTTGCGTTCGAGAGGGTTCCTCGAGCTGAAGGGATCCCCCGAATTTGGTGCAGATTCGCCACGCTGTTACGGAGATATGGCCGTTCAAAGTTTCAATGGTTTTCCATGGACTTAAGCTTTAAAACGTTTAATCCAGGTCGCCAGTAGCAAACAATGGAGTGCGCTCTGCTGGACAAGCTAAGTAATTACACCATTTCAAGCATTTTATCTGCATTATATGTTCAGTAAAAGTAAATGTTCATATCGGCGGCATATACGCCGATACCGATATATCGGCGACAGGCTCATATCGGCCGATAATATCGGCAAAACTATAAATCGGTCGGGCTCTAATAAATAGTTGTTGCATGTACACTGTTTTGAGCAGCAGATGTCGTCAGCGCGCGGCGATTCAAAACACGGGTTAAAGCAAAAAAAAAATCCTGAGCCTGAACTTTTTTCGGGGGGTGGGGCGGGGCAGCACATGCAAAGCATGCAATGACTGTGGCAACTTTCACATTTGAAAGGATACTATGGCAAAGTTATTGCTTTCTTTATTCAAACTGATCTTTTTTTCATGAATATATGGTTGGCCTGAAGAATGAAAGCTGTATCATACACTTTTTAAAAATTATGAGCTATATCACAGCTTATCGACACTAGGGGTGTAACAATACACTTAGCTCATGAGATGAGACAAAATACAGATACTTGGTTCACTAGAATGTGACAATATTTTAATACTATTTTTAAGAAATTTTCAGTGACAAAATATTTGTCTTTTAATTACAAAAAGTAAAACAATGCAGTTGTATTTAGAAATATTTTAACTAATCTAGGGCTGTAACTAATGATTGTTTTGGTAATCAAGTAATCTACTGATTATTTTGACAACAGAGTAATCTGATATTTTTTAGTAACACAAATAGACCTAAGTGAAAACCAGGCTTTAGCATGACTATTTATATACAGTATAAACTAACAATGAGGCAATAATAATTGGCTAAAATAAAATATTAAAACCAAGAAATTACTCGATTTGCGTTCGAGAGGGTTCCTCGAGCTGAAGGGATCCCCCGAATTTGGTGCAGATTCGCCACGCTGTTACGGAGATATGGCCGTTCAAAGTTTCAATGGTTTTCCATGGACTTAAGCTTTAAAGTGTTTCATCCAGGTCGCCAGTAGCAAACAATGGAGTGCGCTCTGCTGGACAAGCTAAGTAATTACACCATTTCAAGCATTTTATCTGCATTATATGTTCAGTAAAAGTAAATGTTCATATCGGCGGCATATACGCCGATACCGATATATCGGCGACAGGCTCATATCGGCCGATAATATCGGCAAAACTATAAATCGGTCGGGCTCTAATAAATAGTTGTTGCATGTACACTGTTTTGAGCAGCAGATGTCGTCAGCGCGCGGCGATTCAAAACACGGGTTAAAGCAAAAAAAAAATCCTGAGCCTGAACTTTTTTCGGGGGGTGGGGCGGGGCAGCACATGCAAAGCATGCAATGACTGTGGCAACTTTCACATTTGAAAGGATACTATGGCAAAGTTATTGCTTTCTTTATTCAAACTGATCTTTTTTTCATGAATATATGGTTGGCCTGAAGAATGAAAGCTGTATCATACACTTTTTAAAAATTATGAGCTATATCACAGCTTATCGACACTAGGGGTGTAACAATACACTTAGCTCATGAGATGAGACAAAATACAGATACTTGGTTCACTAGAATGTGACAATATTTTAATACTATTTTTAAGAAATTTTCAGTGACAAAATATTTGTCTTTTAATTACAAAAAGTAAAACAATGCAGTTGTATTTAGAAATATTTTAACTAATCTAGGGCTGTAACTAATGATTGTTTTGGTAATCAAGTAATCTACTGATTATTTTGACAACAGAGTAATCTGATATTTTTTAGTAACACAAATAGACCTAAGTGAAAACCAGGCTTTAGCATGACTATTTATATACAGTATAAACTAACAATGAGGCAATAATAATTGGCTAAAATAAAATATTAAAACCAAGAAATTACATGATTGTATTGAACAACACTGTTAAAATACAGAATGTAATATGCCTATACATAATATGAACATAACCAACTTAAGTACATTATGTATTATAACAAATACCTGCAGAAGGTGCCAACGGCCTGGTGACGTTTCACTTTACAGCGTGATTAAACGATGTTTAAATCCATTTAATGGGAAGAGTTTTGGCTTCTTCAACAAAAATTATTCTTATCTAATAAAGTTGTTGAAGTCTCTATCAAAATTATCCATAATTGGTATCCGGTAAATTACAAACTTGCTAAATTTAACAATAGTATTTCCCCCAATTGCTCCTTTTGCCTTCAGTCTGAAGAAACAATCATTTGTTTTGGGACTGTGCTTATTCTAAAGTGTTCTGGGTTGACTTTTCCAATTTTGTTAAAAATATATTTATATCCAAACTTTTGTAATAACCCCAAGAATTGTGTTTTTTGGTTACTCTTTGAATTTAGTACTGTAAATTCTTCTCACTGTAAATTTATTATTAATCTATTGCTATACCTTGCTAATAAGTGTAATATTCATAAGTGTACATTTTCAAAGAAAACTCCCTACTTTTTTATTTTCAGGAAAGATTTTCATGTGTACGTAAACTCTTTAAGAAACTCTAATAATTCTATTGCATGTAAGAAACTCTAATAATTCTATTGCATGTAAGACTCTTATAAGTCTTATAAGCTAACATAGTATGCTTTGGAGTATTGTTTGTAACCCTTATTGTCTTATGTTCTTACTTGTCTTTGTAATTGTATTTGTTCTTCTATTGCATAATAAAAAAAAAGTTTAAATCCATTCAATTATAATATTTGGCCACATGCAGAAACTTATTTTGAAATTGTGATGTACAATAAATGGCATATTTAGAAGTAGGTTGATGTATTCTCCTGTGTTGGCAAAGGTTTATAAATGATTTACGTTACAAATCTACTGAGATAATAAGCACAGTTTTCCCAGATTAATGCAATTCAAATTCACAGCATATGCAGAGGAAGAGTTTAGCCCCTTTCACACATACAGTCTTCACTGGAAAAATACCGGTAAGTTACCATTAATAGATCACGTGTGAACAGGACCTTTTCAAAAATCCCAGTAAATTTGTTCTGGCAATCATATCATTCTTATGGAGATGACATGATTACTCTAAACGGTTTACAAAGCTCCGCTGCTTTTTTATTAGTTTTTCTATGTAAATATGCACTAGATGGACATCTTGTGCTTCTCCATTCATCAGCTGTGACTCTGCAGTTGGATACTATATTATGCGCGTCTCGTGTTTAGAAGAGCTAAAACTTCTGATTGGCTAGTAATGTTAGTTTGGGTGAGAGTGAAAGCTGTGCTCCTCTCATACCATTGGCAGGCGAACTCATGAACTCGAAAGTGATATCAATCAATAAGATTTGTTTTTCAAATGTAGGACTATTTTTTCCCTCCGCAGCCAAACGCTGCACGCCGGAGATCCGGTAAGTTACGGTGCCGGAGAACTTTAAGCCCTAAACAGCGAATCACTTCGCGATTGATTCAGTTGAGTCGGAGTTTCTAAAAGCTCCGTTTCTCCAGCACTGCTGGTCAGTAACCGATCTCGTGTTTAAAATAAAACTGATTCACAATGTGGAGCTAAACGAGACCGTTTCTCTTACTCGTGTGCGGGAGCGCTTTACACGCATAAAATACTCATTAATATCACTAGATAAACCGTCACAATGTTTCACTGGTTAATAATCAATTTCCAAGTTTTATACACAATTTTCTAAACGAGTTTAGTTGATTGAAACACTTGAAACTATTGAAAGCACTCACCTTTCTTCAGCCGAAACACAGGGTGCGTCCGAAATCGCATACTGCTTAGTAGGTACTACATTTGAATTTGAACGTACTACTCGACCGTTAACAAAGTAGGTTCTATATAGTATGAATGCGAGTAGTATGAATGGAATTCGGACGTACTACATCCGCCAGGTTGATGTCACGTGATATGCGTCTTCACAACAGCGCCCAAATTTAAAGAGCCCGCACTACTGCTGAACATCAGCAGTGTTTCACGTTATTCTTACCGCTTTCATCGCGTTTTAACCTTGATTGGATCAACAGCTCAGAGGCGTCGGTCAGCTGCTCGCAGATCACTGATCTTTTAGGATTACTGATAAACTGTCATTTGATATATATATATATATATATGTGTGTGTGTGTGTGTGTGTGGAGGCAGGTTTTGCGCAGCTGGCTGGGTCTCCAGTTTTCCACATGGTAGCTGGTGCAATAGACGGATGCCACATCCGGATCAAGCCACCAGCAAGTGATGCCCCATGCTATTGTAATAGGAAGCTGTTCCACTCTGTTCAGCTGCAGGCCATCACCGACCACGAGGGGAAGTTCCTCGATATCTTTGTTGGATATCCCGGGTCTGAAAAGCACAATATCAAGACAGTCAATTACATTCATTAGATTACTGCATTACTATGACATGGAAAAAAATTAGCATGATCAAATCATGAACTAATAAACATTTTGGGGTGAACTAATTAAAAAAAAAATCTTACTTCATATTTTTGTTTTAGGTTCTCCCGCTTTCTTTTGACTTGAGCGGCAGAAATGTATCTGTTGTGCTTGTTATAACGTCGTAGATCACATGATAGTCAACATGGCGGATGAAGTCTGGATCGCATTCATACTTAACGAGATTTGGCTGTAGAGTACCTACTCTTTTAGTGTTTGTTAAGTTCATTGAGTAGGCGGTTTCGGACGCAGCCAGTAAGCAACAAATGTTTCAGAGTCATAGACGTAATTTGCGGGTGGGACGGGTGGGACATGTCATTCGCAGCTGTCGCACTTTTCGTAATGTCATTAGGCTATAGCATTGTATTTTAAAAATGGAGAGCTTCCTTGTGCTAAGTAGGCCTGCCCTCTACTAAAGATTTTTCTAGTTAACTAGTCGCACGTTATATTAAATTGATTAATATAATATATTTACCATACTTCAATATAGGCTGCCGGCCAACGAGTTGGTGTTTTTTCAATGTATGCTTCAGACACGGGTCACGACGAGGCGTTCCCCATAGCGCCCCCTAGAGGACACAGTGTCTCGTTCCCTACTCAGGGAACCATGGTTACACAAGTAACCTGAGACGTTTTCAAGCCAAAGTCAATTAAAAGACCGCTTCTTAAACCAGAGAAGGTGAACATGTTGGTATTCTTGTGGGGGGAAAAAACATGCAAGCAGTGTCACCGGCAGCAAGTTTAGTTTTACTTTTCTTTTTCTTTTGTTTTCATTTTGAAAAGCTTATCTTTGCTGTGTACCTCACCTTATGCTATGGAGGCTCTCTCTTTTTTCTTTTTTTTCTGATTCCTCAGTGTTTGCTAAACGTTCTGTTTTTTTTTTTTTGTCTTAAAAGGTGAAAGGTGTATAGATGTAAGCAAAACAGACAATTATATTTTATAAAATGTATTAAAAAAAAATGTAAAACCTGACAAGATCGTGAAATCGAAAGTGAAAGCATCCAAATGCTATAATTTTTGCACCTATAGGTGAAAAATCTTTTGATTTGCCATGTTGCATTTAGCTAACAACTTTTTTTAATCTCTGTATTTTAGCATTTGTTGATGCTGAAAATTATACTGGGATCCTGGTCTAAAAAAAAAAATTAAAAACGCAAAACACACCTGATACGAATTCTTTGCTCTTCATTTTCTATAAGCAGAGTTAACAGACCCTATTGTATTTTCTTGTAATTTATTAAAAGAAGGTACACCGCCATCTTGTGCCGACTAAACTGACTTGAACGCACCTGACGTCGTAATTACGACTTGTCAACTCGTAAGTACGAACGTCCCAGGAGGACTTGAACGCAGCATAAGTGCAAATAATGATCAATTCTGTTTACACTAAAATAATGTCACGTGTGTGCATAGATCAGGAACAGGCAGGAGAATCAGAGTAGTAGTGATGTTCGGTTCTTGAACGAATCGTTCTTTTGAGCCGGTTCTCAGGAAGTAAAGGGTCGAGCCGGTTCACAAATCGAACTGAATCGAACTTTAGTTCTGGGTTGATGATGCAGGAGGCACAGCCGAAGTAGCACGTCCAACTCTAAAAGAACGGAATGAGCCGGTTCAACCAACTGTCGAAGTTTGCCGAGGATTACCGAGGACTCAACAAGAACCGAATGAGCCATGGCGCAGTTTGCCGAGGATTACCGAAGATTCTGACGAGTGAGTTGACGATACCGTGCAAGCCTGAAATAACGTACTGGAAATATGCGTATTATGACTGTTATTAATTTACATTTTATTAAAACCTGTAAAAACCTTTCTTTCGAGGGATGTAAATACATTTTACAATAGTTTACTGTCAATGCATATTATATTAAAAGTTGCTTAAGCGAAATCAAGGAGTTTATAAGACTGGTTTATTCATTCTTTATTCGGTAGACATGTAGAATATATCCGCGTTTGTGCATCAATGTCTATAATGTGTGCTGTAGGTACGAAACTTTTAGGAATCTTATCCAAGTTGTAGGCTAGTCAATATTGGTCAGTCAGTCGTATCTGAGGACCTGCGAATTAAACTGACCACAAACACCATAAACTTAAGTGAATTATATGGTAATCATCAACAATATGCTTTCACACATATATCTTATTTTTTTAATGTTTCAATACGTGTTGACACAAATTACTTATTTGAATTTTTCATTGATACAACATTGCACTGCAGGCAGGCCGACGACTGACCAAGGCGGAGCCGGAGGGATGAGGGAGCCCTGAGAAGCCGTATGGCTCATAGATTCCGGTGGAGCCGAGGGAGGGAGGAGCCGAAGTGTTGACAGACTGAGGTGGAGCAGGGGGCACAAAGGCTGGAGGCGGAGACAGGGGATACATGGCGCTGGATGAGGCTGCTGGCCTGCAGACACTTGGCAAAACCTTACTGATATGGGCTGCTGAGGGGCTGGAGGACAGCAGCTGAACTGGGGCTGAGGAACTGGCTGACTGAGGAGGCGGGAGAGGGAGGCTGGGTGGGAGCTTGAGAGTCACAGGGGGCTTAGGAGATACAGGAGAGCTGGATGGATCCAGTGGAGACACAGGAGACATCGGAGATACTTTGGAATTTACCTATCGGTAAGCCCCGCCCCCCTTACAGGGGATGGGGGGGTAGTTTCAAGTGAATAATTAACTAACACTTTAATACACTTTAATACATTAACTAACTGGAACATTATTGTAAAGTGTTACAATTATTTGTTATTAAAGCATATACCTTCACAAAAACACTGTTAAATTAAACTGAAAACAAGCAGCATGTGTGCATGATTTGGCATGGCAGCCAATACAAATAATTAATAACCGTTTCCTTACCTAAATCCTGCGTTTGGACCAGGCTCGGTTGCAGAATCACATCACTTTGTGCTTCTGAAATTAGGCAATTATCTTTTTCTATATAGTGTAGTAGTCAGTGTTGGGGAGTAACTAGTTACATGTAACGGCTTTACGTAATTTAATTACAAAATAAATGTAACTAATCAGAAAAAAATGTGTAATTAAATTACAGTTACTTATGAAAATGTTAACGATTACAAAGGGGATTACATTTGAATATTTTCACACACACCTACATAATACAGATTTAATTGATTTATTTTGATTGCATTGGCTGCTCTGAAATATGAGACACCAATATTTCAGGAGTTTAGGAGACAGAACAGGACACATGCTTATTCCATAACGGTTTTATTTCATATTTTGGTT
>NW_015544128.1:44658-49800 GCF_001515605.1 Sinocyclocheilus anshuiensis | reverse complement strand
GCTTGGGGGGGCTTTTATATTTCTTGGGGGTTGCGCTTACTTTCAAGTGAACGCTTGAAAGTAAAATACATTATTTGGGTAACACTTTACAATAATTAACTAACACTTTAATACACTTTAATACATTAACTAACTGGAACATTATTGTAAAGTGTTACAATTATTTGTTATTAAAGCATATACCACACTGTTAAATCTGTTAAATTAAACTGAAAACAAGCAGCATGTGTGCATGATTTGGCATGGCAGCCAATACATAACCGTTTTAACCGTTTCCTTACCTAAATCCTGCGTTTGGACCAGGCTCGGTTGCAGAATCACATCACTTTGTGCTTCTGAAATTAGGCAATTATCTTTTTCTATATAGTGTAGTAGTCAGTGTTGGGGAGTAACTAGTTACATGTAACGGCTTTACGTAATTTAATTACAAAATAAATGTAACTAATCAGAAAAAAATGTGTAATTAAATTACAGTTACTTATGAAAATGTTAACGATTACAAAGGGGATTACATTTGAATATTTACAGTTGTCATGAAGGGCAAAATTAGCTATATAGACCAAAATCATTTTTTGAACCAGGCTGTAAACATGTTTTTTTTCTGCTGTAAAGTTGGGCATTTTAACATGGCGAGTCTATGGGATTGACTCCCTTTTGCAGCCAGCCTCTAGCGGCCAGTTGACGAATTACAGTTTAAGTCACTTCCGTGTTGGCTTCACGAGAGAGAGCGGAAGTTTGCCGCTCGGTTTGGACCAGGCTCGGTTGCAGAATCACATCCCTCTGTGCCTCTGAAATTATTATCTTTTTCTATATATAGTGTAGTAGTTAGCTATCTCTGTCATACACCGCTTTTCAAGCATGAAAAATACGTTTCTTTTAAATACTGAATATATTATCGTATACAGCATGCAAAGAGCGCTCCCTTTAAATGTATTAAAAACTGTCACTCATTCATCACGATCTCACAAAGTTCCGTTTTAACCAATGAATGTGACCACACAATTAAACTTTTTTTTCATGAAGTTACGAGCATGATAGAACTCGGCACTGGACAAAAAGCGGTGAGTGCGTGGATTCCAACCTAAACACCTCTGATTGGCCTTTGCGTTGTAGAAATCAACAAACATGTCTGTGATTGGCTACGTTGCTCACCTCTGCGAAAATGCATTGTAAAATCATTTGAGGGCAGATACACTGGATTGCTTACCAAATCTATTTTGTTATGCTATTATTACAAAGAAAACAGATCCTAGACCAGGAGTTATGGCAGCTTTTCCATCTAAAAGCAATCAATTAGACTATTTTACACTATGAGTTAGACTATTATACACGCTAAACTAAAGTCCGACCGTCCCCCTTGGTCCGGAGAGGGGGCATGGGGATGTTCGTGGGGGGACAGCTCCCCTGGCGCCGGGCCTGGGGAGAGGTCTCATATTACGTTCGTCACGATCGCGGATGGCAACATGAACCGCAGGGTACGATTAAATTAATTTACATTTAACCAGTTTAATATAAAGCGACAGGGAAATGTAGACCTTCGTTTATGTGTTTTTGCCCTACACTGTACAAGACGCAAGAACAGTCCGCTATATTTAGGTTTGTACATTAGCATGACTCACTAACTTCAACGTTAGCTACTTTTAGCCAGAGATACCTTGATGAAGCACAAGATGACATTAACGTGTTCAGCTTGAGCAGATGAAATTTGTAACTTAATGAGAGTATGACAACCAGAAAAGGAACGTTTTTGTCTTCATTGGGATTGGGGGTGAATGCTTAGGGACATTTTGCTCCATTTTGTTTGGGTTTAGGAAATAGAATAAAATAAATTCCATTGCCCATCCTCTCAGGATACCTGGAATCGGTGTTACAAGTACCCCAGGCACATCTTTTTCCATTTTTTGAAGCATAAACACCATAAAAACGATGTGAGCTTTGGATCTTCCAATGTTTCTTTATGGAGCTGAAACCTAAAGATGTCCGAGTTCCGCTCCCCGTGCAACTGATACTCAACTGCCATTGGCTCATCTGCGATCGAGGGGAGGGGCTTACCGATAGGTCAATTGGGCAAAGCCTCACCAAAAAAAGTCTATTAAATCCTCCTCAAAAATGTCCTTCAGTTCATCATAATAATTGCCAGTGACTGCAACCATCACTACCACAGTGGTGGTGTGGTGGGCGGGGTTTTCCTCCCAGTCCCCGAGCTCTCAGTGACTGTATGTGGTTTTGCTGGCTCGCGCACCTGATCAGACCCACGTTGTGAGGTGGGCTCCGGGGCGATGGTACCCTCCGACCTTATCCTCGGTCCAGGTTCCTTCATCACGGCTTGCTGACTGGTCTGCGGTGGGCACGTCGATTGCTGGTGGTGATTGGCTGGTCTCTGGCGGTGGAGTGGGACTGGTGGCGAAGTTATCCTCCACAGGGCAGACAGTGAAAGGAGAGTCATTGTGCACCAGTACCCACTCCACATAAGCGGCGAAATCCTCTTTAGGGGAGAAATCCTCAATGGAGAAAATACATACAAACATTTTTATTTTTTGCTTTTAAAAACATTTTATATGTATTAATTTCACCCACTCCTTTTGCTAAAAAAGGAACCATTGGAGCATCTGTCTGGAATTTTTCCAGAAATGGCTTCAGATGTCTAGCGACAAATGCAAAAAATGGAGCTTGGCCACAAAAGAGGGTCTGCAGTAGCCTCCTTTACTGTGCAGTATGATACATTATTGTAAAAAATAAATAAATAGAAAAAAAACACCACACAAAAAAAAAAAAACTTGCATCACAGGAAGTGTCTTGTGATTTGTCAAAACATTACAATGAAACAGGTTTACTGACAACATAAAAGAAACAAATTAACATGTGCTCAAAATTAGCAATTAATGTGTGTTTGGTTGTAAGTGCGGGTGGCTGCTTTTGCAGCCTTTATCACTGACTGGGGTGGCTCCCACTTGTAGCATGGCTCCAAGTTTGCCAACTTTATTGTCATCAAAGATGACAGTGTTCCCTCCAGAGCCAGGCTGTTTCGAGTTTTTGTTTTGTTCAATCCCACCAATGAAAACACCCGCTCTGCATCAGCATTGGCGTGGGGCAGACCTAAGACCAATTTAGCGACAGTGGAGGGTCTGTCAAACCTACCCACCCGTCACCTGTAAAACAGGGTGGCTGCTTTTGCAGCCTTTATCACTGACTTTTGTTCAATCCCACCAATGAAAACACCCGCTCTGCATCAGCATTGGCGTGGGGCAGACCTAAGACCAATTTAGCGACAGTGGAGGGTCTGTCAAACCTACCCACCCGTCACCTGTAAAACATGGACAACATGGTTATGTTACACCTTTCATACATTTAGAAAAGTTACTGAACATTGGTTCAAGTTTTCAAGACCCTCAAAGATTTCTGACCTTATGTTTTAAGCTTGCCATGTTGGACCAGAAGCCCTCAATGTCTGGGTCTGCTGCCAAGTTAGGCAGAGGCATAGTTTGATAGTCTAGGAACTCCTCCCCCGCTGCCTCATGTTCCTGTGGGCTGTGGTAAGGGAGAAGATGGACATACCTTTTTTGAAGAGAAAAATTTGGAGTTACAAATTTGCACACACTGTAGTATAGTACTACACTACTATATATTTCCAAGGGTAAGATTAGTTGTTCAGAAAAGATCAAGTTATTCATTACTAATTTCTGAATAAAATAACCTCTACAAAGTACAAGACATCATCCACCCCACATTCTGCCCTCTGCCTCATGTCAACAAATTTGGCATGGTTCAGCAAGGGCTCTTTCAGTGGAAGTCTTTGTAGAGCATATTCCACAGCCCTCATTAGGAACCTCAGGGCTGCACTGTGGAACTTGTCCACTTGATGGGCTGTGATGTCCCCAGCGTCCAATAGTTGGTTGAGCCTTGCCCTGGTGGTGAAGCCGATGCTCAGTTTGTTTCCTATCAGAAATGCAGAAAACTCAATAAAATCCAACATACTTCAATAAAAACAACCTATACACCTTTCCTTGAGCTTCATCTTTAGTGCAAAAGAATTAAAAAGAACAACAGATAAAACTTTACAATAAGATCTCATTAGTTAACCTTTGTCAATGCACTAACATTAACAATGAGTTACAATGAATAACAAAAGTTATTATTATTTGATTAAAAACAATTAGTTCATGTTAGCTCAGGTCTATTAAATAAAACAGCTACAACTTTCAATTTTAATAACGTTATTAATTGTTGAAATTAACTAAGATTAATAAATGTTTTAGAAGAATTCGGTTAAGCTTCATTATAAGGTGTCCTTGTTAGTGTAATTATACATTTACGTACTTTGGCACTTTCATTCAGTCTCTCTTCTTCACTCGTTCCTGTTGGGCTTGTTTATATCAGAGTGTGCATGAGTCTTTGACACAGCATACAGCAGTGTTGTGCATTTTAACCATTTGTCGGAAAAAGTATTCATAAAATACAATCCAAAAACCCTGAAGAATTTGTAATTAATAATTATTCACATTATTTTGAAGTTCCCACGATAACAATATTGTACATGTTCATTATCGTGATATATCCTATTATCGAATACTGGTACATGTCTAGTCTACAGCTAATAATTTACTTATACAACTGTTCGTTTTGGTTCTCAAATTTGATTGGTTGAGAACCGTGAGATATTGTACTGGTATCGCCACAGGAACGCCCTTTCACTGTTTGTATCACTCCGCTTCCAGTATTTCTCAGGCCGCTGACGTTTTCAGAGACGTGAGCTCCAGGGCGTCAGCGGCCGTTCAGCGCTCATGAACCCACAGAGAGAGCAGCCTCACCTCGGCCAGATCTACTGGAATTTGTCGCTGGCTCTGATGTCCCTATAGTGGTTAAACATGAGATATAATTCGTTTTGGGTAAATCTGACGGGCAGTCTTTGGTCTCATTAATCTATTTTTTGTTCCAGCGCAAATAGTTTCGGCTGAAGGCAAAATATAATCACGTTATATTTTATGTAGCTTTAATGCTGTATATTGGAGCATGGCTTTTATGATGGCTGTTGTTGTTGTTTATTATTCAATAAATAATATTTTATATACATAGTAGTATTTAGAATTGGGAAACTGTGTGTGTGTGTGTGTGTGTGTGTGTGTGTGTGTGTGTGTGTGTGAT
>NW_015544128.1:35516-35785 GCF_001515605.1 Sinocyclocheilus anshuiensis | reverse complement strand
TTTTGGAAGCTTTGGAAGCCCAAACAAAGTAGTTTCGCTTTCACAACGAAAAACACAGTGGCCTAGCGTGCGGGATAGAGGGGATAGAGTGAGCTGAGGCCGGGCTAGAGTGAGCTGAGGCCGGGGCTTAGCGTGAGCTGAGGCCGGGCTAGAGTGAGTTGAGGCGGCGGGCTTGAGAATGGCGCGGCCGGTGATTTTGACGAAGGAGCGTCCAGAAGGACATGTGACGACTCCAGGCTGGACTCCGCTTCGTCCACGGTTAAAAGCCG
>NW_015544128.1:22693-35481 GCF_001515605.1 Sinocyclocheilus anshuiensis | reverse complement strand
AGAATATCCCTTTGGATTTGAGACTTTAGTCTTTGCAACTTTACAGATCTTCTTTATGCACCAAGAGCTTGTAACCACCATCTTTGGAGGCTCCATTGTTTACGCAATAAACAAATTGTCTTCCAAACAGGGGGAGCCTGGAGGAGTCCGGCCAGCCCCTGCAAGGGCCTCGGCTTCATTCTGGTTGCCAGGTGAATGGAGCAAGACCATCCCTGAGCAGGACCAGAGGTGGACTGCCAAGAGTGTACTTCACTCTGGCAAGCTGTTCCCAGATTTTAAGCTTTGGTATAAGCATCCTGTCTCAGCCCTCAGTTACCACCAGATACCAACAACTGGTTCTTCACCCTATGGCTCTATGGCCTACAATGGTGGATTCCACAACACTTAAGGTGAGCTAATTGAAAATTATATTTAATGTAGCATCACATATCTGTTAAAATACTGTTATGAAGTTTCAGTACATCTTATGGTGGATTCCACAACACTTAAGGTGAGATAATTGAAAATTATATTTAATGTAGCATCACATATCTGTTAAAATACTGTTATGAAGTTTCAGTACATCTTATGGTGGATTCCACAACACTTAAGGTGAGCTAATTGAAAATTATATTTAATGTAGCATCACATATCTGTTAAAATACTGTTATGAAGTTTCAGTACATCTTATGTCTTTCTACTGTTGTTTTATAAGCCTGCCACTGCCACTGAATCTCCAGCTGCACCCCACAGTCTGAGGCTTCAGACACGGCTCCTGGCGTAATGCAATTAATGTGATGTACTTTATTGCAATTAACTTTATTTCTCTTTTTAGTTCGCCAAACTTGTGACAAGAACCTGATGGGCTATGGCATCCACAAGAGGGCTCGGAGGGTCCTGGACATCGACAGATACAGATGGTGACAGAGACACTCGGTTGCATTGTGTGATCTGGCTGCTGTACGTGTATGACTGAGGCTAATTTTTTCAGGTTCTGTGCCATTTACCAGAGTCCCAAGAAAAAGGGGACTGGTACAGTGTTCAGATGGGATCTCATCCTGGAGGACTACAGGATAATTGAAACGATTGCACCTATTTCTTGTGGTGTGCTCCAGGGTTCCCTTCTTTGGATTTGAGACTTTAGTCTTTGCAACTTTACAGATCTTCTTTATGCACCAAGAGCTTGTAACCACCATCTTTGGAGGCTCCATTGTTTACGCAATAAACAAATTGTCTTCCAAACAGGGGGAGCCTGGAGGAGTCCGGCCAGCCCCTGCAAGGGCCTCGGCTTCATTCTGGTTGCCAGGTGAATGGAGCAAGACCATCCCTGAGCAGGACCAGAGGTGGACTGCCAAGAGTGTACTTCACTCTGGCAAGCTGTTCCCAGATTTTAAGCTTTGGTATAAGCATCCTGTCTCAGCCCTCAGTTACCACCAGATACCAACAACTGGTTCTTCACCCTATGGCTCTATGGCCTACAATGGTGGATTCCACAACACTTAAGGTGAGGTAATTGAAAATTATATTTAATGTAGCATCACATATCTGTTAAAATACTGTTATGAAGTTTCAGTACATCTTATGTCTTTCTACTGTTGTTTTATAAGCCTGCCACTGCCACTGAATCTCCAGCTGCACCCCACAGTCTGAGGCTTCAGACACGGCTCCTGGCGTAATGCAATTAATGTGATGTACTTTATTGCAATTAACTTTATTTCTCTTTTTAGTTCGCCAAGCTTGTGACAAGAACCTGATGGACTACAGGATAATTGAAACGATTGCACCTATTTCTTGTGGTGTGCTCCAGGGTTCCCTTCTTGGTTCGGAAAGAAGACAGGAGAGGTAAAATAGGCATGGCAAAATGAGACACAGTTGAGAACCATAATCTAATAAAGTAATCAGCATTCTCATGGGAACGCCAATTGCCACAATCCCAACACAGAAAGACAAGAGTAAATAAATACATGTACAATACAATACAATACAATAAATCCACAAGAGAAGATAGACAGACACCACAGCGTCGTGACTCAGACGACACTCAGCACTAACCCCACTACTCTCATCCCCACCTATTCCATATCTACATGAGTTGATGATATCAATTCTCAAATGTCCTATAGCTTCCATAACACTGACCAAAAGCTGCTGGTTGGTAACCTCTCTGTTCAGTTGGTTAATACCGCTGGTGTTTTAGGCCTTCCAGTGCTATCAGAAATCTTGGTATGATTTTCAATCTTTCTCTCACCTTTTATTTCTCACGTTGACTAACTTATCAAAGCAACCTGCTTATACCTTCATAACATTGCTTGCCTTCATCCTACTCTAAATATCAAAGGTGCAGAAATTCTTGTACACACTTTATCACCTCCCCGACTACTGAATCTCTCTTTACTATGGCCTGCCCATCAAGATGATGAATAATCTTGGAAACATTCTGAACTCAGCTGCTCAAGGTCTTATGGGTTTGGATTGTCATAAGAGTAAATAACGACAAAGGTAACATTTTTTAATACATTTAGCCCTGTCATGGACTGGCGATTTGTCCATGGTGTTTCCCTGCCTTCGGCCCGAGATATGGGATCAGCTCCAGCAGCCCGCAAGCCTACAAGCAGTGTGGAGAATGAAGCAATTCTTTAAAATACTTTCTCTAATATATACTGTAATTAACAAGAAAAGGAAGGAAGACAAACTGCTTAAGATTGTTTATTGCAGCAAATTAATTAGAAAGGAAACAGTAAGTACAGGCATGCTACTGGAAGAACAACAAAGAATAAACTGTGCTGATAACATTCAGACCTGCGCACAACTATAATAATATTTCCATGCTTTTCTTGTATACATTTATAGTTGCCTGGCATTTCCAGAGTTCTACAATCAGTAAACATATCCAGATATTACAACATTCAATTGAAATCGACTAAATAAGCAAAAATACACCTACAATCTATGGGAACAAGTCATTTTGTTCGGTTTATATCAATTTATTGATAATCTTCAAGTTACGTTGTTGCTTTTCCCAGCAAGGTACAAGTTTGACTCGTAAATTTTGATTCAAAGGAAATCAACACATGGAATTCATAAAGAGATGAAGGATGCAAGTAAAAGAAGTAGTCTTTAGTAGGTAACAATCAGATGTAGCATTTTTTCTTGTCAAACTCTTGGGTCTCGGGGTCTCACATTTGCATGACTTTTCAGTGTGATGGCAAATTATTATTATATTATTACACTTGACTACAATTGAATTGTCTTCCAGAATGAATGCACAGATGATTATAAAAATCTCTCCTTTTTCTAAACCACTTCCCACTAAGGAAAATGGCCATTTCTTCTCAGAATGCGTTCGCAAATTACGTTTCATGCTGCGTTGACATGTGAAACTCTTCTCACACTGAAGACACTTGTAAGGCTTCTCTCCAGTGTGAACTCTCATGTGAATCTTTGAGGTTATCTTCTCTTGAGAAACTCTTTCCACAGTGATGGCACATGAGAGGCTTTTCTCAGATGTGAATTTTAACATGATCCTGAAGGTGATTCGTGTCTGTGAAACTCCTTTCGCACTGATGACATTTAAATCCGTTCTCTGAGTGAATCTTCATGTGACTAATAAGGTTTGCATTATATCTGAAACTCTTTCCACACTGATCACATGTGAATGGATTCTCTCCAGTGTGAATTCTAATGTGAGTCTTTAGGTTTGTTTTATTCGTGAAACTCTTTCCACACTGAGGGCAGGTGAAAGGCTTCTCTCCAGTGTGAACTCTCATGTGGGCATTAAGGAGTTTTTCTTGTGTAAATCTCCTTCCACACTGTTGACATTCAAATTGCTTCTCTCCAGTGTGAATGCTCATGTGAGTCTGAAGGTTTTCTTTTAGTCTGAAACCCTTTCCACACCGAGGGCAGGTGTAAGGTTTCTCTCCAGTGTGAATTACCATGTGGGCATCAAAGGTTCTTTTCTGTGTAAAACACTTTCCACACTGAGAGCATGTGAATGGATTCTTTTCCATGTGAATAATCATGTGAGTCTTAAGATATCTATTTAGTGTGAAACTCTTCTCACACAGTTTGCAGGTGAACGGCTTCTCTCCTGTGTGACTTCTCATGTGAACTTTAAGTTGACTATTTTGTGTGAAACTCTTTCCACACTGATTACACATGTAAGGTTTCTTTCCAGTGTGAATTATCATGTGAGTCTTAAGCTCTGCATTTCGTCTGAAACTGTTCCCACACTGATCACATGTGAAAGGCTTCTCTCCAGTGTGAATTCTCATGTGGACATTAAGTTGACTTTTCTGTGTGAAACTCTTTCCACACAGTTTACAGGTGTGAAGTCTCTCTCCAGTGTGAATTTTCATGTGGGCATTAAGGTAATATTTCCGTGTAAAACTCTTTCCACACTGAGGGCATATGAACGGTTTCTTTTCAATGTGAGTTTTCATGTGGACTTTAAGGCATCTTTTTTGATTGAAAACTTGTCCACACTGTTGGCAGGTGAAAGAGCTCTCTCCAGCATGATGGGGAGTTAAGTGGGAATTAAGGTTTGTAGTTTGTGTTTTTTGAGCTTTTTTAGGTGAGGAAGTCTTTTCAGTCTGTGAGCAACTAATTGATTCTTCTTCAGTTTTGAAATCATGCTGTTTCTCATTTTGATCTTTATCTTCTGTTTCATTCAGTTCTTGACTCTCCTCTTTCAGCGCCATGAAAAGAGACAAATACAAGTTAACACCAGTTTAATGGCACAAAGCAACAGATATCAAAACATTTACACTAGTGCTGTCAATCAATTCAAAAAAATAACTATGTGACAAACATAATTTCACAGTGAATCTCCAAATTAATGTAAAACAACAAAGACTGTGAAATATGTGGTTTAATGACATATTTTACCAAGTAGCCTATTGTTAATGAAGACCAGTCTCGTTTATACAAATACTGCTACTGATCTGTCTCTATTAAATGCATTTTCCTCCCAATTTTAGCCATTAATTATAGCCATTATTACTGTATACTCAAAAACCATTATTTGTAACATTTAAAAGGCTTTTGAAAAATAGTGAACTTAAAACAATCTTCACGTAAAATGTATATGCATAAACTATTAATTGAATAAATTAATATTTACTAAAGTCAATCAGAGCAGTGAGTGATTTATTTTCCTCTTTGACTTACATCAATGTCAGGCTGCAACAGGTTTCATTTTAAAATCATAACTAGAATAATATTTCCATGCTTTTCCTGATCATAAATTTAAAGTTGCCTGGTATTTCCAGAGTTCTACAATCAGTAAACTTATCCAGATATTACAACATTCAATTGAAATCGATTAAACAAGCTTAAATACACCTACAATCTATGGGAAGAAGTCATTTTGTTCAGTTTATGTCAATTTATTTGTAATCTTCCAGAGTTACATTGCTGCTTTTCCCAGCAAGGTAAAAGTTTGACTAATATTTTGATTCAAAGGAAATCAACACATGGAATTGAGTGACATAACTCAAAATATGAGGGAATTTACTGTATGCATGCATAAGATTTAATATGAAGCATCTGTAACGGTCACGTCCGTAACGCATTATTATGGTTGATAAGAGCAAAGAATGGAGATGAACTGTTGATCATAATCAGCATGGCCATAAGCTGGCTTTGTACAGAAAGTTTCAAGTTAATTGCATTAATAATTACTATACGATATAAACTTAAATCTTTAAAATGTTATGGACGTGTGACAGCACTGAAGCGTCCAGACCTCATAAATCTAGCCCTTATAAATCTAAGAATCATCGTTGTTTAGACAAAGTGAATTTATTTACTTTTCAGACAGGCCTCCATCTTTCTACAAAATACTTACTGTTGACAAATTAAAAAACGGGCAGTCTTTGATCTCTCATTTGAAAACATGAAATATAATCGGATGAAAATGTAATTTTACTTTAGGTGCACCCCCTCAATGTGGTGGATAAACATACAACTTCCTTCAAATTTTTATTAAAGCACATTAACGTTGTAAAATACAGACCTAAATACACAAGTTAAACAAAGTTTTATTCTTTTGGTAAAAAAAATATTTTTTCATGGTAAGGATGACTTTTGCATGGAATTGCCCAGGGGCAAGTGAAAGAAGAGAATTTTACTTGCCCGACCGGACAACTAATCTGTTTAAAACATCTAATTGCACCGACATTTTTGCGAGAATGGTTCTGATTTGATCACATTCGGTGTAAACGGCGATTGATAATGAATAATCAGTAACAATAAGGTCGCGCCAGTCGAGGCTCACGCAGCCTGTCTGTGAGAGAATCTCGTGGAGAAATCAAAACAAATTAATGTAACTGTACACAGAATGTAACTTGGTTTTTATATTTATAACACAGCCTAGTTAAGCAACATGACACGACCAAGAGAGTTACGTTTTCCCTGAAAACCACGATTGCAAATTCCATTCATAAGGACAGGCACTTGCTTCATTCTTGAATGAATCAGCCGTCTGAACGAATCGTTTGAAGGCATGCTTCAATGACTCATTAATTAAGATGAATGAAACCGCCACCTACTGGCGGTTTACTTTCATAGTAACCTATCTTTGCATTTTTTCCATGTCATGTGACTCATTAGTGTTACAAGGTCTCAGGTGTGAATGGGGAGCAGGTGTGTTAAATTTGGTGTTATCGCTCTCACTCTCTCATACTGGTCACTGGAAGTTCAACATGGCACCTCATGGCAAAGAACTCTCTTGAGGATCTGAAAAAACGAATTGTTGCTCTACATAAAGATGGCGTAGGCTATAAGAAGATTGCCTAGACCCTGAAACTGAGCGCCTTCTCCCACCTAATACTAATTTTAATAATACCTGACAAAATTAGGAAATACGGGACATCTGACCGCCAACCTAAAATTAGTTTGCCACCCCTGAGTTATAAGCAATAAACAGCATCATATATGAGCTCGTCTCAGTCCCTCTATAAAAATCCACCTGTTCCTAGAAGTCCATTGAGAGTTTGTTCCTCACATTTCTGTTTCTGTGTGTCTTAATGTGATGAAGATCCCACTCGTGTGCTGCTACATGAGTTCAGGAGAAACACTCATCCTAGATCAACTTCTGATAATACATTTACAAATGAGGGTGATTGAGTTTGTGTCGCTCAAAAACAACAGTTTGATTTTATTATGCTGCAGTTCATTATGAAGTTACTGGTCACTGACTGTATTATTTGCTCACCAAAGATCTATGAAAAACAAAGATAAACAGCATACAGTGACTCTACCAGGAGAAATGTTTTATTATTTTATAAGTAGGCTGGTGAAACATGACTATTTATTGCTTGTTGTAATGATCATTTACTGCTATCTACACTCAGATATGTTAATATATTAGTATGGCACTTTTGATGATAGCAGAAAAATCACTTACAAATAAAGCAAATGTCAAGTTAAAAACTGAAGTGTCATTGTTTGCTTCAAGCAAATACTGTTACAAGCTCTTGGTTCATAAAGAAGATCTGTAAAGTTGCAAAGACTAAAGTCTCAAATCCAAAAGAGTTATTCTTTATAACAGTTAAGAGTCAACCACACCTACCTAAAACGCCTCGTTCTAACACGCCCCCTCATGTCTACTTCAAGATGTGGAAATATTAGCATAATGCCGCCTATATGTGCACGTAAAGAAAGAATGCGTGGTTTCAGGAACAGCAGTCGTGTTGATGCAGGTAGAAAACGAAGTGTTTGAGAGAGGCGGGGCATAGAGGACCTACAATAATGTACAGTATTTGAAAAATAATGTGTTTTTTGAACATTAAAGCATGTCAACATATTCTGTTACACCAAATAATGATCTTTAAAATAGCATCATATTACCCCCTTTAACGTTACATAAAATAAGGTGTTTTTTTCTGTAGAGCTGAACATTTTAATAAGGATCAAATGAGTGAGTTCAGCTTTGAGAACGAAAACCAACCTGTTTGTTCCTCAGTATCTTCATGTTTGACTCTGAATGCTTCTTCAATCATATCTTCACTCTCCTCTTTAATTAACACCATCTTTGTTTGTTCCTCAGTATCTTCATGTTTGATTCTGAATGATTCTTCAATCTTCACATCTTCACTCTCCTCTTTAATAAACTCCATCTTTATAATCGTGTGTCACGTGGATCTCAGCTGCTTCTTCAGCAGTTTTTCTGTGAGTTTGGACACTTTGTCCTGTTTAGGATGAGAATAATTAACAAAGAAAAATAAATGCAAATTAAATCTCTGGGTGCGTCTCAATCAGCTCCTGAGTTCAGTAGTCAGTGCACTGGTAAGGGAGTCAGTCAGAGAGAGTTAATGCACTTACATTACCTACAAAAAACTATCAAAACTAGCACTCAAATAATAAAGAGAACACAAATTATATAGAAGGTTCATATTTGTATTAAGATTACTATTTAGTATTTGCTGATTTGTAGATTATATTTAATAGACCCCACTTTCATGAAAACATTTGCAGTTGTTTTGTAAAAGTTACACATGTTAGTGTTTGTTGTTCTCGTTGCATTTCAGCTGTTTTGAGTATCGTGCGGCGATTCGAGCGATTCAAAACAGTGAATCATTTTGTGAACTATTTGATTCAGTTGATTCGGAGATTCGAAAAGATCCGCTTCTCCATCACTAACGTTAGTAGCCAGTAACCGAACTCGTTTAAGATAAAATGATTCGCTATATAGGGACTGCAGTGTCACTAGATAAAGCGTTAAAGTGTTACATTAGCGACACAATTCATTTCACAGTTTTAGATACAATTCTCTAAACGAGTTGTATTGATTTAAACACTTTTAAATTATTAAAAGCACACACCTTTCTTCAGTTGTGATGCATCTCAGACGCAGGAGCGCGGCGCAGCCTAATGACGTCACATCGCCAGACCAAAATAAAAGTCTTGTTGGCTAAAATCAATATAATGTTACATTAGAAAAAAAAATCTTTAATTAAAATGGTTTAAATCATTTCTTCTAAAATGTTAATGTCATTTACATTTTCCCTGATTATCTTTATTAAAACTGGCAGGTAGTATCAAATGTGATTATAATAAACAAGCTATGTCAGATTTCAGTTACTGCAAACTGATTTACAAACATCATTTAACTTCCCATATCAGCCCTCTATGAATAACAAATGCAACGAAAATCAACAAATCTTGTCTTCTAAAGGGATTTGATGGAAAGAATAAAATGGTCCGTCTTTGATCTTATTGATTTCAATGGTAATGTTCTTTTATGTGAATTTAGAAATTTGTTTAAAATACAGTTTTGCAGTATAAAGGAATATGGTTCATTGATTATTACCTTATTAGTTTCTTTAACTCCTCACTCCGCTGTGGTGACCCCTGATAAAGGGAGCAAGCTGAAAGAGAGAGAGAGTTTAGTGAAGTAAAAATACCTGCAATATCCAGTTACACTAGGGTGACCATACGTGCCATTTTCCCCGGACGCGTCATTGCCAGGATTTGTTTTGGCTTTGTTTTGTTTTAATGATCGAAAAGTAGTTTGACCAATAACATGCAGGCATTGTACATAATGGACCAATCGTGGTGTGTGTGAGAAGGTGGGATCTACGGTCAAAGCGATGCAATTACGCGTACATAGGATGTGTGTTCGACTTAAAAGCAGCACGGCTCAGGTCGATCAGTGTTTGACATCAAAGTACCTCGAGAGCATTTTGAAAGCATAAGGAACCGTCTGTATGGTATTTTGATGTCATCCACCGATCGGTCTGCGCACGCAAACAAAGCCAAAACCTAGATATTTTAGGCAATATAGAAATCCTGGCCAGGTCGCGTCTGGGAAAAATGGCACGTATGATCACCCTAAGTTACACATGTAAGAAACTGAATGAGTGAAGATCAGCGACTGAGTGAATCTTCATCAGGTTCTCGATTGAGATGGTACTGTGGGCCAAAGACTATAATCTTATTATCTGAATCATTTAAAGTTAAAAAGTTACTTGCAAATAAAGATTGTATTGCAGAGGATCATAGGCAGATAGCTCTGGGTATCATCCACATAGAGATGGAAAGATACACCATGCCTTCTCAAAGTCAACCCCAGAGGCAGCATGCAGAGAGAAAAAAGCAAAGGTGCCAAAATAAAGCCCTGGGGAATGCCAGATTCAAGATGAGCAGCAGAGGATGTAAAATTGTCAATCCTAACAGAAAAATAGGATTTAAACCAATTCAAGACTGAACCTATATCAAAGTATCAAAATCGAAAATAATTAAAATCACAGATTCACTTGCATCGGTAGCAACTAAAATATAATTTAGCACTCTCAGCAAAGCAAGACTCAGTGCTATGAATAGACTTAAAACCTGACTGAAATTTTTCAGAAATATGGTTTGTATTTAGAAAAGACTGTAATTGGCCCAATACAACAAATTAAATCAAAGTATAAAAATAAATGTCAAAGATAAATGCCATTTACATTTTAAAATGATTATATTTTGCTTTAGGAGTATGTGAATACAAATGTGAATACATTTGTCACCTTTACATAAGTGTCACCTTTTGTCTTTATTGGCTGTTGATGCTTCTGCTTCGGTTCTTTATTTGGCCTCTTTGTTGCTGCTAATCAATACCTGAGTTTAATGTGAATGCAGTGGCCCTGATCTCTGTGATAATGAGTGTTATAGATATGCTGATTGGATTAGAGTTGCTGAAAATCTGGGCAAATTCCTGTAACTGCTCACATCCTTTGCATACTTAATCTTCTGATGACAGCCTCCTGAAATCAGTATAAAACTACAGTGATTCAGTGTTTTAGTCAGTCTTGATGACTGCAGCGTGACACAGTACCATCTCAATCAAGAACCTGATGAAGAGTCACTCAGTCTCTGATTATAATTTATTTTTTTCTGATGGATGTACTTCTGGAGTTTGAGTTTCTAATAAACTGTTTATTGTGTCTTGTATTTATTAACTGAACTGTTCACTCTTAATAAGGGAAGATGAGGAGTAACAACTGAAAATGTTGGCATGTTTTTTTACCAATTAAAGAAATAGAAATGGTAATAATCAATTAACAATTTTCATTTATACTGAAAAAACTGTCATTTAGACAAAACTGCTCATATAAAAGAACATTACCACTGAAATCAATAAGATCAAACACAGACCACCTTTCCGTCCAGTCCTTATAGAAGACAGATTTGTTGATTTTCAGTGTGTCTGATGTTCATAGAGAGCTGATATGGAGAGGGAAATTTATGTTTATAAATCAGTTTCCAATAACTGAAATCTAGCAGATTAATAGGTAACTTGTTTATATTATAATCACATTTTAGCACAAATTATATACTGTCAATTTTAATAAAGATGATGAAATCACATTTCATTAACATTTAGAAGAAACTATTGTAACCATTTTAATCAAAGATTTTCATTCAGACAGTCAAAATAAACTGTTTTATACTCACAATCAATGTAATTCTTTACAGTCATGGACCTGTAATGACTTTGATTACTTAATTTTAAGGGAATTAATTATTATTAATTCATTCAGGTTTGTCGCTCCGGCCGGACAGGGCATCACAGTATGGTAGGGGCGTAACATTTCCGTCACACGCTTGAGGTATTCGGCCAATCACAACGCACTGGATAGCTGGCCAATCACAGCACACCTTGCTTTTTCAGACCGATGAGCTTTGTAAAAATCGACATGTTTCAGAAAGGCGGGGCATAGAGGAGAAACAATAATGTACAGTATGTGGAAAATAATGTGTTTTTTGAACCTTAAACTGCATAAACACATTTCATTACACCAAATAATGTTCTTTTTAGCAGCATCAAATGACCCCCTTTAATATGTACGCGTATTTGCATCACTTTGACCGTAGATCCCACCTTCTCACACACCATGATTGGTCCATTATGTACAATGCTTGCATGTTATTGGTCAAACTACTTCGTTTATTACCTTCAACAAGTATGAAAACAGGAAAACAAAGGCAAAACAAATCCTGGCAAGGACGTGTCCGGGAAAATTGGCACATATGGTCACCCTAATTAAAATAACCAGTTTTCCCCATTTACATGCACATCAGTAACCTGACAACGCAAGTAAGCCACATTTACATGACTCTATTAATAAATCAAGTTATTTCCCTGTAGTGACATCAAAATATAATCATTTGCATCTGACTCCGAGTAATCCATATGTTGTCAGTTGTGATGTTAAATAAAGCTTGCAACATGTCTGCGGGAAACTTACAGCTCATATATTATCCTCTCATGCAGTTACAAATGCAGTGTTTTTACTGAACCACTTCTACTTCTAATGCACGAGATAAGAACACATTTTTATCATTTTCTGAGTCATGAAAGAGTCTATGTTTGTGATATATTTCTTTCTTTACTGCAAAACGTTTGCTCTGTCAAGGATAGTTCACCCAAAAATGAAAATGTGATGTTTATCTGCTTAACCCCAGGGCATCCAAGACGTAGGTGACTTTGTTTTTTCAGTAGAACACAAACAAAGATTTTTAACTCAAACCGTTGCAGTCTTTCAGTCATATAATGGCAGTCAATGGGTCCCAGAGCATTGAGAGTTAAAAAAAAACATACACAGACAAAACCAAATTAAACCCTGCGGCTCGTGACGATACATTGAGGTCTTAAGACATGAAACGATCGGTCTGTGCAAGAAACTGAACAGTATTTATACGTGACGCCGTCATGCGCCGGCTGTTGCTTCACGTAATAGCGTCACGCGCCGGATGTTGCTTCACAACATGGTGTCACGCACCGGCTGTTGTGAACGCGCTCAGGACAGTTGGACATTGCGGTGTAT
>NW_015544128.1:20399-22676 GCF_001515605.1 Sinocyclocheilus anshuiensis | reverse complement strand
GCCCTGGGGGTAAGCAGATAAACATCAAATTTTCATTTTTGGGTGAACTATCCCTTTAAGTGTTGTGACACTGCCACACAAAGACACATGTTTTTACCGCTCAGTATATATTAAGATGGTTTTTTATCTATATATTTGAGTTTTAATGGTTTTACATGTTGTCTTAGCCATTTTAATCCTCTTAATTATTTGATGTGTGTATGTCTTTAAAATGTTCATGGGTCTGCCTGTCATGTGGTCAATCACATGACAGGAATAAGGAAGTAAACCAGTACAAAGCAAGCAGCATGTCAAACAATCAGGGTCATTGACCAAACACCTACTCGCTGGATTGTGGAGTTGTTCATGGACTTACCATTCCAGTATCCCACTCATTTTGGATTATCACTTTCTTTGGATTGTATATACACCGGTGGACACTTTTACCTTGGGACTTCAACACACTGGGATTCTTAAGGACTGTTTTAGGGTACGATTTAAATGGACAATCTGCTTTTAACAGCCTAAGTTATTCTAGTTTTATTGTGTTGTTTTAAGTTCCTTGTGCATTATGTAAATACACGATTTATTCATCCTACTTTTGTTGTGGTCTCATCTTTTTAAAACACTTATTTTATCTCACACAGTTTAATCTGACCCATTTTAAATCCATGTAACTCGGCCGATAAGGCCGATCGTTACAAGTCAACATTTGAAGTGGATCAAAAAAAGTTAATCAAAAGTTGTCCTAAGACAAGAACGAATTTTGGTTTTAGGTTTTAGGACAACTTTGATGAAAGGTTTTGATCCACTTCAAATGTTGACTAGTGTAGATCCTTGCCTCTGCCTTTTTCCCCAGCTTCTCCACAACGTTACAGTTTTTCACTGGCATGTTTCTTTGACTAGTGCAATTTTTGAGCCTATATTTAGTATAAGTAAAATACTTAAGTACTGTTAAAATCAGATACTCTGAGACTTTTACTCAAGTTGTTTTGGAATTGTTGACTTGTAACGTGTAGTGGAGTAATTTTCACTGTAAGGTATCTGTACTTTTACTCAAGTATGGTTTTTAGGTACTCTTTACACCTCTGGGAACAAGATTGTGAACCGCTGCTTTAGAACATTGACTTTGAAATTTGTGAATCCATTAGAATCCTTAGAAGACAGAATCGCGATTATACATGAATAGATTTTTACGTGCACCTCTAGTTTTCTCTTCCTCTTCTCTAAAGCAGCGCAGCATGGCCTCGCCCCCTTCATTGCATGTTCCCGGGGGCAGGGTTTATCTGGGTTTGTGACATCAACTTTGTCGAGTCGTAACTTTGCAGATATTGTTTATGCTCAAACAGCAACATTACACACTAACTAACATTAAAAAAGTTAAATCGCAATCAACCACCCCTTTAAAAAAATATATTTTTTGGTGAAATGAACTGCGCACTGACAAACTATCAAAGCTTTTGTTAAATTATCACAAAAATATATCCAAAAACTTTAAAAAAGGTGAGTAAACACTATATTGCACTGTGAAAGGCATTTAACTGATGTTTGCATATAGATGATTAGATTTTTTTTATCTCATTATTTAGAGTGTTCCCAAACCTTTTGACTAATGTATTTACTTGAGTTTTACAGTCATTTGTGATAAACTCAATTAAGTTTGACAAATTTTGGATTGGCTTTTCACTAGAGGATGCTGGGAAGCGGACCTCCTCTGCAGCCACACACTGGATCATACCTGAAGCCCCACTGATAAAACTGTATACTGCCAACACACCATCATGCATAAAATGAGACTTGTACATTCACATGCATCTTCACACACACAACATCTTAAAATAAATCTTCTCAGCATATAGATTCAAACAACAGTCATCCAATGAACAGTTACCATGTGAGGTTGCTGTTGCCAAGTTACTGTACAACACTGTCATGTCAATAATTAAGCATGCATGGAGGTGACTTATTACAGTGATAAATATAGGACTCCAAACAAGCAACTCTGCCAATTAAAAGCTGCCAATCACTCTCACCATGTCCTAATTAGGAGGCACAAACCAATTTAGTTCAACAAATTTATGGCGCGCGAAAGCAGACGTGAAGGATTTAGTACATCAGAGGAAATGTATGTTGATCTATGTAACAGGAAGATTAACTATATGCTCTTGAATAAAATATGCTTTGTAGCATCCCATCACCATCTACTGATATACAACACCTTACAAGCCTTGGCATTTGACTTTAAAGTGTCCATTTTTTCTCTTTTTTTTTTTTTTTTTTTTTTTAGAGAAGCTGTCA
>NW_015544128.1:15775-19440 GCF_001515605.1 Sinocyclocheilus anshuiensis | reverse complement strand
GCCCTGGGGGTAAGCAGATAAACATCAAATTTTCATTTTTGGGTGAACTATCCCTTTAAGTGTTGTGACACTGCCACACAAAGACACATGTTTTTACCGCTCAGTATATATTAAGATGGTTTTTTATCTATATATTTGAGTTTTAATGGTTTTACATGTTGTCTTAGCCATTTTAATCCTCTTAATTATTTGATGTGTGTATGTCTTTAAAATGTTCATGGGTCTGCCTGTCATGTGGTCAATCACATGACAGGAATAAGGAAGTAAACCAGTACAAAGCAAGCAGTATGTCAAACAATCAGGGTCATTGACCAAACACCTACTCGCTGGATTGTGGAGTTGTTCATGGATTTACCATTCCAGTATCTCACTCATTTTGGATTATCACTTTCTTTGGATTGTATATAGGACACTTGACACTTTTACCTTGGGACTTCAACACACTAGGATTCTTAAGGACTCGAGGCATCCTAGGGACTTTCTTCTCTTTCAGACAAATCCAATCCAAGCGTTACAATGGGAGTAGGTGGGTGTTTTTGGTCAACAGTCCAAAAGCAGTCAAATAAAGCACACGCATTCATAATAAAACATGACTCGCATGGCTCCGGAGGGTGAATAAAGGGTGAATCCATGCGTTTTTGTAAGACAAATATCCATATTTAAAATGTTATAAACATTTTTCTCTCACTTCCGCTGACTGTCATACGTGCAAGCCGTTCCGGGCGGAAGATGTAGGACGTATGCATCACGCACACGCCGGTGAGATATGCTAGTCTCGCGAGTGTTTACAGGAGCAAAGTGTTGTGTTTAAACTGACGGAACACTAAAAAACTCAGTTCTACACAGGAGCTAGAATGTTGGCAGGTGAAAGGTTTCTCTCCAGTATGAATTCGCATGTGGTCATCGAGGCGTTGTTTATATGTAAAACTTTTTCCACATTGAGAACACGTGTAAGGTTTCTCTCCAGTGTGAATTCTCATGTGGCTTTTAAGGCTTGGTTTATGAATGAAGCTCTTTCCACACAGTTTGCAGGTGAAAGGCTTCTCTCCAGTGTGAATCCTCATGTGGTCAACGAGGTGTTGTTTAAATGTAAAACTTTTTCCACATTGAGAACATGTGTAAGGTTTCTCTCCAGTGTGAATTCTCATGTGGCTTTTAAGGTTTGGTTTATGAATGAAGTTCTTTCAGTGTCATCAGGTCTAATGCAAAAAAGACAAATCCAGATTAACACCATTTTTAATGGCACAAAGAACAAACATTAAAATCAACAACATGTAGATCTTATACACACTAAGCTACAAAAGGAGGTGTTAAATGAGATCTTAAAATTTCTTCCCATTATTCGAAGTGATGATAAAAAAGAGCCAAGATTGTGTAATCTTAGTTGCGCATGTTTAATGGTAATGGGTCATGTGATCTCAGGTTATTACACATGCACCTGAATAATTATGTATGTAAATATGTATGTTACAATTATGAAAACGTTTTCATAATAAATTGCTGACAGTACAATACTGGACAATGATGTAATCTGCAGAATTTACACTTCAATTATGAGACTACAGTGTTTCCCATACATTGAGTGCGGGTGTTTTTATATCACTGTATTTCTGAAGGAAACCAACTATCTTCAGAAAATTGGATGTCATTTTCATTTAATCTTGCATATAATATCTGATAAAGCAGTGTTTTTTTGGGCAGAGCGCTGCTTTGTGTACAGCCGTTACCGGGGAAACCTTGATGTCTACCACTCCAACAGCGCCTCCTGCTGGCAGAGAATGAGTTTGCATATATATGCCGCCTGAAACACTGGACTATGGTATAAATAAATTCAACTGTATAACAGTTTCACTGCAATTCATGTTATAATGTTACAATTAAATAACAATAAAAATAATACATATGCACTTATCTGTGCACAGTAAATGCAGTCATTTTTAAGCGGTTGTCTAAAACGTCTAAAACGTGATTTAGCCAAAAAAAAAAAACAATAACATTACCAGTCTAATATGTCTTGCAATATCCGTGCGTGCAAAGGTTCTGCGCGATCCTCTTTTTCAATATTCTCTGGGTCTGAATCCGGCTCAAATTGATATGGCACTGAAACACCGTCTAAGCTGTTCGCCAATCACAACGCACTGGGATAGCTAACCAATCACATCACATTTCGTTTTTCAGAAGGCGGGTGCTCATCAAACCCGGAACTAATCGAGCCGTTTGTGCCAGACTGGGGTGAAAGGTATTGTAATAATGTAAATTATGTAAAAAATTCATTTTTCGAACCACCAAGCATACATTGTAAAAGAGCATAATAGGAATACGGAATAAAAAATACGGAATCGTCCCATATTTAAAGGTAAATTGATATTTGTCCTGTATTTTACAAAGGCCAAAGTTGAATCAACAAATAAGTATTTTGCACTGTTTTATAATGAAATCAATTTCATAAGAAGTATTAGAGAAGCCCATTTGTGCATGATTGCATTTTGGCGTATTTGTTTCCATAGCGACGGAGCCTCCAGATCGTGCGCCGTTAAAAGCAGCATGCGCTAAACCTGCACGGTTTAAAACATCAGGAGCTCACATCTGCCCTTTGAACACAAGGCTCTCCAGATGTAGGGCTGAATGGGAAAGTTATCAATGGCTCTGTCCAGTAACTAATGATGGACGCGCAGTTTGCAGAGAAGCATTCAGTTGCTCACGTTGGACTGTCTGACTTAAATGGATAGTTCACCCAAAAATTAAATTTTTTTTTTCATTTTCACAAGTTGTTCCAAACCTGTAAAAATGTCTTTCTTCTGTTGAACATCAAATAAGATACTTTGAAGAATGTGGGTAACCAAACAGTTTCTGGTCTCCAGTGACTCTGATAGTATTTTTTTCTCTACTATGGAAGTTACTGAGGACCAGAAGCCCACATTTTTCAAAGTATCTTCTTTTGTGTTGAACAGAAGAACAAACTTTATGCAGGTTTAGAACAACCTGGGTAAATTATGACAATTTTCTTTTTTTGGGTGAACCATACCTTTAAAGTGACATTTGTAGTCCTACTTTACGCAAATTAATTAAATAAATAAATATAAATTTATCCCATCCAGATAACAGCTGCAGAACTGTGAAAATAAAAAAAAGACTATTAATAATTATAATCAAATTTAAAATAACAATATTAATGTGGTCTGTTGCAAGTTCACATACTTGAGCATGTATTCTAATGGTTAATGTATAGTAACACACAGATATTAAAAGGTGAAATTCAGTAAATATTGATGATGTATATTTTATACAGGCAAGCAGATGAAGCCAGAATATAAACGCAATGGGCAAAGTTTTACGTTAAATGGTTTACCATAGAAATAGAAAACCATTAAAAGGAAAACACTGAACCATTAAGCGGATTGCATTCTTATTCCAGCCTCATCTGCTTGCCTATGTAAACTATGCATCATTAATATAGACATTACTGAATTTGATATTGTAATATTACTGTTAAATATATTAAAGGGGTCATATGATGCTGCTAAAAAGAACATTAATTTGTGTATTTGGTGTAATGCAATGCGTTTATGTGGTTCCACATAATGTACATTATTGTTGCTCCTCTATGCCCCGCCTTTCTGAAGCGCGTCGATTTTTACAAAGCTCATCGTTCTGAAAAGCGAGGT
>NW_015544128.1:15082-15648 GCF_001515605.1 Sinocyclocheilus anshuiensis | reverse complement strand
AAAAAGCGAGGTGTGCTCTGATTGGCCAGCTATCCAGTGCGTTGTGATTGGCCGAATGCCTCAAGCGTGTGACGGAAATGTTATGCGCCTTAACATACTGTGATGCCATCTCCCGGCACGACGAGACAAACCAATAAATACCATTACAAACGAGGCATTTGTAGCATCCAGTGAGGACATAATTACTGATTATAATGACTTAGGGGCTGTTCACATATCGCGCCTAAAAACGCGTGGAAAACGCTAGGCGCGCCGCTTTCTGCTTTTTTCCCAAAGCGTTCGGGCGCTTGCGCTCCGGAGGCGTCTGCCGTTGCTAAGCAGCCATGACCTCCGCTCTCCACGAAGACTCGGGAGTTTCAGCAAAGGATAAATGGATTTGCAGCACTAAAAATCGCTTGCAGTAGCTCTGCTACTAAATTTATTTAAAAATGGCTATCCCTGTACAGCTATGATCAGCTGTTCCTTCATCTTGACTGAGCTTTCAATGTTGTTACGGGAAAGGATGAAGCTGATTGGTTGGTTCTTGTCACATGACCCGCGGTGCGCTTGCGGCATTCTGAAAAGTT
>NW_015544128.1:13433-14729 GCF_001515605.1 Sinocyclocheilus anshuiensis | reverse complement strand
ATATTAAAGAATAGCATAGTTCACACCACAACTATAACGATAACGATACAGAGGAACGATATCGTTAGAATCACTTTCAAAACGATTTTTTCCCAGCTGATGAACGATAAAACACTGACAACCAATCAGAATCCATCCTGCTGTAACAAGCTCAAGAATTTAAAGTGGCAGACGCGCGTGTGCTTAGAATAAACAGACGATATCGTTCGCTGGTGTGGACGGGTGGATGACATGACATGCAGTTCTACCTGTCCGACATAACTGAGCGAATGACACTTAATGACAGTTGTCATAAACATGCATAAAACCTCCTTCATATTCATGACATGTGTCATGTCATGATTATGAAGGTGTCATGTCAGTCTTATGCACACCCCTTCAAGTAAAGTGTTACCTAACTTTTATGTCACACCATATGACAATTTTAGACACAAATGCAACAAATTGGTAAATAAATCCAATTTTCAATACAAAATCTAAAAGACCACATATTTTTTGGGAAATTCAAGAGTCAGTACAACACAGCTCAATATTTTTTTTGCCTAATATTTGAAGTTTAAAAAAAAAAAAATGTTTTCAGGCTTATATGTCAACCACCCGGACGCTAATATCGTTATCTTTATAGTTATCGTTCTTGGTGTGAACGGGGCTTAACACGATGTGACCCGCTCCATGTCAAATAAAACATTTCTAATTACAAAACTCATGTGACATTCTTCTAAAATATCATTCCTTTCTGTAGAGTTGGACATTTTAATAAGGATCAAATGAGTGAGTTCAGTTTTGAGAATGAAAACCAACCTGTTTGTTCCTCAGTATCTCTGAATGCTTCTTCAATCTTCATGTCTTCACTCTCCTCTTTAATAAACTCCATCTTTGCTTGTTCCTCAGTATCTTCATGTTTGACTCTGAATGCTTCTTCAATCGTCATGTCTTCACTCTCCTCTTTAATAAATGCCATCTTTATAATAGTGTCACGTGGATCTGTAAGAGATGAATCACAGATTCCTTGAGTTATGAACAACATAGACCTATCTTTATATGAGCATTTTTTATTTCAGAAGAAAGACATACAGTTCACTGATTAAAGGGTTAGTTCACCTTAAAATTAGGCTGTGTGTTACTCACCCCACAGGCATCCTAGGTGTATATGACTTTCTTCTTTCAGACGAATCCAGTCGGAGTTATATTAAAAATTGTCCTGGTTATTCCAAGCTCTATCATTGCAGTCAGTGGGTGTTGCAGTACTTCAGTCCAAAAGAAGTGAAATAAAAAGCGCCCATCCATAAAAATAAA
>NW_015544128.1:6780-13334 GCF_001515605.1 Sinocyclocheilus anshuiensis | reverse complement strand
AGTCTCCTCTTGGCTTATATCGAAATCCTCTGACATTCTTCTTTATAAAATCCTCGTTTTGTACTTCTAATTAGTGACCGTTGTTTTGTTTTGATCTCTCTGATGCGCTTCCGGTTCGTCACTTCTGAGTGGCGCATGCGCAAAGCTGAACTCATACGTCATCGATTCGCTACAGGAGGCCTTTGTTCACCCCCCGGAGCCGTGCGAGACACTTTTTTTTTATGGATGGGCGCTTTTTATTTCACTTCTTTTGGGGACCGAAGCACTGCAACACCTGCTGACTGCAATGATAGAGCTTGGAATAACCAGGACAATTTTTAATATAACTCCGACTGGATTCGTCTGAAAGAAGAAAGTCATATACACCTAGGATGCCTCTGGGGTGAGTAACACACAGCCTAATTTTAATTTTTGGGTGAACTAATCCTTTAAAGCTGTACATGTTAGGTTTCATCAACCAGCAAAAAATGACTACATACTCAGGTGTTACTACTCATCTTTCATTGTTAGGAGTGAAAGATGTTCAGTTTCTAAATATAAGATGTATTAAGCAGTATATTATAAACACAAACTGTAGAAGTATATCCTTCACAGGGTATTAAAAGTACACATACATTTGATTATATTAGTGAACTATAGTTTTGAAAACAAAATACCTACAATGTCCCTTTACGGCTGTAAGAAACTCAGAAGTGAAGATCAGAGACTGAGTGACTCTTCATCAGGTTCTTGATTGACACTGCAGTCATCAAGACTGACTAAAGCAGAGAATCACTGTAGTTTTATACTGTCATTATTTGCCATTCATCACCTGATTTCTGTACTAACAGCATTTATACAGCCTTTGACAAGGTTGTGTTCAGTCTTTAAAATGACTGGTACACGGAGCTGCGTGCTGATTGGTGGAGCCGTGTGTTAATAAACACAGCTCATTAATCATACAGAGAGGCCTGCAGGGCAACACAGGGCTCGAAATTAACTTTTTTTCTTGGTAGCACTGGTGCTCCCAACTTCAAAAAGTTAGGAGCACCAGCAAAAATTTAGGAGCACTCACCAAAAATGTATGAGCATCACAACTACAAATTATATATTAACAGGTTTTATCCTTACATTCTTAACTTTAATGCAGATTTTGTATTGGTTAATATTAGCTGTCAATCTCTCAGTCACTGCTTTCCGCTAACTACCGCGAGAAAAAAAGGGCTGAAGAAGAGAGAAAATGAAAAGAACACTTACAGATTTCTTTTGTAAACCACCTAAAGTTACAAATAATGGTGCTGGTGTTAGCGATCATGCGGTGAATGTTGATCCACCAGCCGAAAAGGCGGCGTACAGATTTCGGAGAGAATGGTTGAAAGACTTTGAGTGGCTCCGCTATGAAAATGCACTGTGCTCCATGCACTGCATTCACTTTAAAGCCTGTGGGATGGAGTTTGCACGTAACACTAACAGCATTCGCCACCGAATCTGTACATTTTAAGCTCGAGAGCTTGGTTAAACGCGGAGAGAGTGCCAAACACAAGAAATGCAGGGACAAGTGTGTGGCAAAATGTTCAGGATTATCAGGTTCAATCGTTAAGACCTTTAATCGTCAGGATGCTCACGTAGGGGTCTGCGATAATATCGTTAGGGCTGCACGATTTGAGGGAGGAATCGAATTGTGATTTTTCTGATTAAAAAAAGTGCTTTTTTGAATGGCTGTACAGTATGCAGAGTTTATGCGGGTCTTAAAAAAGTCTTAAAAAGTCTTACATTTGTTGTATCAAATTTAAGGCCCTTACAAAGTCTTGACTTGTACAAGAAGGTCTTAATTATGATTTCAGGAGGTCTTCAATTTGGGGACGGAAAGACCAGAATTGCGATATGGCTGATTGTGGCGATTAAATTTCAAAAGGCTATTATTTCATTGAATAAACGAGCGCTGCAGGTTCAGAGTCCGGTGCTGTGCTGCTTTGTGTCCTGCTGTTACCGGGTCACAGTTATAATGCTACCAAACGCTCCACCTGCTGTCAGAATGAATGAGCAATTATTGTTTTGTTCAGAGTTCAGACCAATGCAAAAATCGACCCATGTTTTTACCCTGCAAACACAGAGCTTTAAATGTGAACTGGTGGATCGATAAGAAGACAATGCATTATAAAAATCTAAACAGAATAGGTGTGTGCTATATGTATGGTCTGTGATAATATCGTAATTGTTGTTTTAACAATGTGCGATTTGACATTATCGAGTATATTGCAAAAACCAAACAAAACACCTATAAAGAGTGCACGCATACATGACGTGATGAAGTCTAGTAGGTTAGACTAGTGCGCATTTACAGTGCCTTGCGAAAATATTCATACCCCTTAATTTTTTCCAAATTTTGTTAAGTTGCTGCCTTATGCCAAACTGCTTTAAATTACTTTTTTCCCCACATCAATCTACACTCCATACACCATAATGGTAAAGCAAAAAAACAGGTTTTTAACATCTTTGCAAATTTATTAAAAATAAAAAATGATGCCATTGCATAAGTATTCATACCCTTATCTGGGACAGTTGAAATTTAGCTCAGGAGCATTCAAATTGCTTGTAGATGTTACTACACTTCAAGTGAAGTTAACCTGTGCAAATTCAATTGAATGGGTATGATTTGGAAAGGCACACACATTGTAATAAAAGGTCTAACAGCTGATAATGCATATCAGAGCAAAAACCAAGTAATTTAAAGCAGTTTAACATAAGGCAGCAACATAACAAAATGTGAAAAAATGAATGGGGTATGAATACTTTCGCAAGGTTGGAGAGTGCGTTTAGTCACTGCATGATTCAGTCTATTAAAATGCAAAACAAATGTGAAAAAATGAATGGGGTATGAATACTTTCGCAAGGTTGGAGAGTGCGTTTAGTCACTGCATGATTCAGTCTATTAAAATGCATCACAAAATTCAAGATATGGGGGCTTTTTATCATTTCATATAGTTAATATCACACGAAGAGTGCCGTTTTTTCCTCCAAAAATCAGCATGATTACAAATGTGATATTGATTTTAAACAATAGTTCAATAAACAAGAATTTAATATTAAGAGACTTACGTTTTAGACACCATATTTTCTGTTTTTGCTCTATTTCGCCAACAAAAATAATTCCAAACAAAGCCACAGCACTGTTTCGCATCTCTGAGCAACATGACGGTGTTTCGTTCCTGAATCAACCATGTAAATGATTCGGTTCAATCACAGTGACTCACTTATTAACAGTGACTTGCTGCCACCTGCTGGCGGTTTTTAATTTCACATTTAAAGTATATTTTTTTTAATATATAATTTCAAATATCAGTATTAAATGTTTTATATTTACAGTATTAAAACATTATATATGCATGTGTAACTGCAGGTTAAATGCATTCATGTCCTGCATTAAGCAGTGTGTAAATGCATCTAAATGTCACTTCAGATGCAGCTTCTCTTTCCTCTGCATTGCAAAGATGAATTTTGTTGATACTGATTTAATTTGCTTGATAACAGCCCAAATGTCTTATTATTCTAATTGACTGACTAAATGTAAGAATTTGACTCAGATGATGATGTACACTTTTAGAAAAAAAATGGCTTAATTGTAAAAATGACCATTAAAGGTAAAAATCTATTTAAATTTATTGGAAAAGATTAATTTCTATCACTGCTGTGAACTGACCACCACACAGAATATGAAGAATATCAAAGTCAGCTGTCCACAGTAGTCCTTAAGACTACCAGTGCAATAACACAAGATCAACACAATAGCAGAGACACACAAAGCCTGTGGCAAGCCATTCAGACCATCACTGACTACAAGCCCCTGGCACAGGCCTTTGATAATGACACATCCCTCCCGGATGCACTCAACCACTTTTATTCACGGTTTGAAATGCAGAATGACACCTGCACAAAAACTGCCCCGGCCCATAGCATTGAGTCCAATCATGATGAAGTGCTTTGAGAGGTTAGTCATGCACAACATCAAAACCAGCCTCCCCAACACACTCGATACGCTCCAGTTTGCATACCGTCCAAACCGCTCTACAGACGATGCAATTTCCTCCACCTGGCTCTTACCCACCTAGAAAATAAAGACTCCTATGTTAGAATGCTGTTCATCGACTTCGAAACAATAATTCCACAACAGCTCATTAATACACTAAACCTGCTGGGCCTTACCAATTCCCTCTGTAATTGGATCCTAGACTTTGTAACTAGAAGACCTCAGTCAGTCTGTGTCGACCACAACACCTCGAGCACTACCACACTGAGCACAGGCACCCATCCTCACCACATTCTACAAGGGCACCATTGAGAGCGTGCTGACCAGCTGCATCACTGTCTGGGATGGGAACCAGCATGCAGCAGACCGCAAGACCCTCCAGCGGACAGTGAGCACAGCTGCAAAGATCATCGGTGCCCCTCCATCCTGGACATTTTCCTTACACGATGCTCCTGCACAGCCAACATCCCTCCCACAGTCTCTTCCAACTCCTACCATCAGGAAGACGGTACTGGAGCATCAGAGCCCGCTCCGCCAGACTGCTCAACAGCTTTTTCCCCCAGGCTGTGAGAGCCCTGAACTCAAATCACCCCGCCCCCTCTGAAACCCCCTACAAACCCCCTACCTCCTGAAACATGGACCATCTCACCTCCTCCACCCCCCAACCTTACCACATCATAGGAAAAACTGTCTGAAATTTTTTTTTTTTGTGCAATTCGAAGTGCGCTACACACAGGTGAGCATCTGCTTGACTTACAATGTTTCTCTTTGCACATGTACAGTATTTATGTGAAGCATTCGTATAGTTTGTATTTTTTAGTTTATGTTAGGGCTGTCAAAGTTTTTTTTAAATTTTGAATATTCGTCGAATTTAAAATAAAAATCTGCATTCAACTTTTAGGTGTGCGTTAAGGAGGCAGCCTTATCAGCGGCGCACTAGATGCGATGACGGTGTAGGTGTCATTGCATTATAATGTTTTTGTTAGCCTGTCCAGTTGAAGCCACTAGATGCGGCGGCGCTGCTGCGTTGTTCACTAAAAATATAGCAGAAAAAGAGAACATCAATGCGGAGAAGATCTTGTTTTCATCAAAACCGAAACCAAGCCGTTCACACAGAACGCATATTTCACGCATTTTCTAGACGGACATCTATTACTGTTGCACTTGCACAAAAGAGCTTGCACCATGCGGCTCTTTTGTGCGAGTGCAACAGTAATAGATGTCCATCTAGAAAATGCGTGAAATATGCGTTCTGTGTGAACATTTAGAAAGCCATGTAAAATTAATGCAAGTTTAACTTTGAAAAAACATATATTGAGACTTCATGGCCGGTTTTCCCCCATCCCACTGCATCTCATGTTTTTAAATGAAAAATGTACTCTGTGTGATTGGCTTTCCGCCCTTTGTATTAAACTATGCATACATACATGATGCTGTTTTGTTTATAGTTGTTTAAGCAACTTATTTATAATTGATTTATAAACATTATTTTAAACATTATGCACTTTTTTTTCCACAGATAGTCATGTTATCTTATGCTTTGAATGATGCGCCCTCAGGAGAGAAGCCAAAAGCTTTTCATCACCCTAACTGAAATTATGCATTTTAAATTCGAATATAATTCGAATTTTGATAATATTTAAGTACAAAATTCAAATTTAGTTTTTCAGCCATTTTGACAGCCCTAGTTTATGCATGGGTAAACATTTATATATAGTATATTTATAGTCAAAATCTGTCAGTAGGTTAGTTGTGTATAGGTTTGTACTGTTTTACTTCATTGTTGTATGTCTGTATTTATGTAGCACCGTGGTCCTGTGAGGCACGACATTTCGTTCCACTGTATGTCCCCACATGTAGCAGAATGACAATAACGCTCAACTTTAACTTGATTTGATAACACACTTATCATTATCGATAAAATCCTAGAAAACAGATATAATTTTTTGTCAATATCGCACACCCCTAGCTGCCAGCCCTTCCGCGCAATTGGCAGAGCTGAATGTAAAATTTAACACCGCATACAGCATCCTAACCTTCGCCAAAGAGGAGCTCTCTCTCTCTCTGTGTTTAACCCAACTCAGATCAACTTTAGGTGGTTTACAAAAGAAATCTTTTCATTTTCTCTCTTCTTCAGACCTTTGTATTTCCCGCGGTAGTTAGCTCCCCGTCACCTGACGGCAGAAAGAGTGATTGACAGCTAATATTAACCAATCTAAAATCTGCATTAAAGTTAAGAATGTAAAGATGATATATGTTAATATATAATTTGTAGTTGTGGTGCTCATTAATTTTTGGCGGGTGCTCCTAACTTTTTAAAGTTGGGAGCACCAGTGCTACAAAGCAAAAAAGTTAATTTCGAGCCCTGCTAATCTAATCAGCATAACTATAACACCTATAACAACTTTCTAAGGCTGTGGTTTAATTTTGACCCAAATAATTGTGTCTTAAAGGGTCATATGATGCGATTTCAATTTTTCCTTTCTCTTTGGAGTGTTACAAGCTCTTGGTGCATACAGAAGATCTGTAAAGTTGCAAAGACTAAAGT
>NW_015544128.1:0-3171 GCF_001515605.1 Sinocyclocheilus anshuiensis | reverse complement strand
AATATTTAAGTACAAAATTCAAATTTACCATTTTGACAATTTTGACAGCCCTAGTTTATGCATGGGTAAACATTTATATATAGTATATTTATAGTCAAGTAGGTTAGTGAAATCTTTTCATTTTCTCTCTTCTTCAGACCTTTGTATTTCCCGCGGTAGTTAGCTCCCCGTCACCTGACGGCAGAAAGAGTGATTGACAGCTAATATTAACCAATCTAAAATCTGCATTAAAGTTAAGAATGTAAAGATGATATATGTTAATATATAATTTGTAGTTGTGGTGCTCATTAATTTTTGGCGGGTGCTCCTAACTTTTTAAAGTTGGGAGCACCAGTGCTACAAAGCAAAAAAGTTAATTTCGAGCCCTGCTAATCTAATCAGCATAACTATAACACCTATAACAACTTTCTAAGGCTGTGGTTTAATTTTGACCCAAATAATTGTGTCTTAAAGGGTCATCAACTTTGCGCTGTGGATCGCCGGATCGGCTTTCACCGTGGACGAAGCGGAGTCCATCCCGGGGTCGTCACATATGGTTGCCGCAAGCCTCCTTTGTCGAATCCGCTGGGCGGCGCTCACTCAAGCCACTGTGATCTTTGTCAGTATCATCACTTCTCCTTTGCTCTTGGACCTTCTTCACTGCCTCTGCATAACTTATGTTGTTTACCACTTTCACTTGTTCAATTTCCACAGCTCTCTTCCTTACATTACATCCACTGTATGTTACCCTATGTTGCCCCCCGCAATTACAGCACTTGTCTTGTACATTCTCTTCACAATTTTCAATTCTATGATCACCTCCACACTTAGGGCATCTTTGTTTTCCTTTGCACACCGCTGCTATATGTCACGTAAGCGAGTTGTATTGATTTAAACACTTTAAACATCTGAATAAAAGCGCTCACCTTTCTTCAGCCGCGGGAGCGCGGCGCAGCCTTATGACGTCACATCGCCAGACCAAAATAAAAGTCTTTTTTTTCCCGCTCTATTAAACCTTCGAATAACAAACGCATTGACATCTTTATATTGCTAAACACATTAACAATAAATACAAGCTGCATATAATAAACATCATTACATGGGTAAATGTCATTAATTGTTTTGAAATGTCCTTCTTTCATTTTAGGTAGCAAGGGGAATGACAGGGATCTCCTTCTAACTTTAATAGTGTCAGCTTTTGAAAACCTCTCAGATAAAACCTTTCTTTTAACAGGAAGAGGACAATATTCTTTTCTAATTAGTGCTTGTTATTACATTTAACATCCAAAAACTTATAATTGTCAATAAACAAGTCAACCAATGTAAGTATAACAGAAGAATATTGAAATATACCTTTAATTAAATTCCTCAAAGCTACAGGAATAGCTTTGACAGCTAACGAAAATTGTCTATATGAACAATCCTAATTAAATGATCTTGAAATGATCATAACTTAATATATTACCATCTTCATCCAAACTCCTTTGTCAAACCAGTCTTTATAAAATAAAGATATCCTCTTATGTAAAATACACCTGTTATTCCAAATTATTACACAGCTCTGTGGAATACTTGATTCTGATTGGTCAATCGCGCCATCCAGCGGTATGTTATTCCCAGATAACAACCGCCAAATTGAATAACACACTGCTCATCCGGGTACTACGAGTTATCTTGACCAGTACTACTTGCTTAACGAGTCACTCCGCTATCGTTGACTGTCTGGCGCCATCTTGTGACTGAAAACACTTAGCCACCGCATGTTACAATGGAAGACTTCAGCACTAATTCGGGGTTTATTCTGAGATAACAACCGGCTGGATGTACATTATCCCTTACTTATAACATAATGTGGGGTAAAATTATGCTTGTACAACATTTTCCAATATAATAACACCTGCACATGAAAATCAGATAACCTAAATGGGTCAAAATCACATCTTAAAAGAAAAGAAATTCCTCCAACTCTTTGGAAAAGATGAAAAGGAATACTAAACCATAAAGATTGTTCATCTCTTACAAACATTTGTAACCATCTTAACTTAATAACTCCGTTCATTACTCCAAACTCAGTAACATTCAACCCTCCTTTCCTCCGTTAACTTTACCATATCACCTTTTCGAATCAAATGTTGCTTATTATTCCAAATAAAATCGGTTTATTTGCTTAATACACCTGTCTGGTACCAGTAATGAATATGCTGGGTAAATTCATCTCCGTGAAGTTGGCCCCCCACCCAACGCAAAACGTCGCAGAAATAGTCTCAATCGTTAGTGCTTCGTTTGTGCTGGTTTGTGCCGTAACAATTTTCGTTTGTGCTGCTTTTTATTTTGCTTTTATTTAGCATTTTATTTTGGGTTCCTCGCTTATTCAATTTCTTACCAAATTGTTGGATTGTAGTGATGTTTTATTAGAACAACAACTTTTTATCAATGTTTTTTGTAGTCATTGTGGTGTTTATTAAAAGAATCTCAATATTCATCTGCTGTGAGTCTTTTTCTGTCACTTTCTCTCACTTAAAATGGTTTTGTGCGCGAGCGCCATCAAGTCGTAGCTTTATGTAACTTCAGCGCTTTTGTTCTCACCTGATTAAACTTATTTACAAAGAGTATCATCTGATACACTTCATTCCCACCACGAGGTGACACTTCTGTTCAAGATGCTCTTGTGGAAATTGAGTTAGAGGAAAAGTTAATACAGTTACAAACTCAAATTTCTGGCCAATGTAAGTACAATGTTTTAACAGTGTCAGTTCACAATATTATTAGTTACCCTTATGAAAATTAACCATGGTGTTACTACAAATAAAACCATGGTAACCATAAATTAACCATGGTTTTGCTGCACTAAACATAGTTTAACCATGATATTTGTAGTAAAACGTTTATACAAATGGTAATGAATATGCCAAATAATTAAAAAAAACTTGGTTACTACACTTTTACTATACTAAAACAATGGTTAATTTTTGTAAGAGTAACTTCAAGAACAACGGTACAGCATTCAAGTGCGCTAAGATTGTCAATGTTTATTGAACAGAAAACTCATTGCTAATACTTAAATCACTCATACCACTAGCAATTAAATGCCAATTACAGTTGCATATATGACCCATGTTAGTTTTTAGAATATGTTGTGCATTTAGCGATCAACATTACCGTATTGTTAGTAATATAAGATATAACGTCCTT
>NW_015544127.1:420-815 GCF_001515605.1 Sinocyclocheilus anshuiensis | reverse complement strand
AAGCTCCCCTCAGCGATCACAATCACAAATATGATGAAGATCTGGCCAGTCGCACTGGTGCTCCTAAATATATTTTCATAGTCGCACGCAGTAGTTTTCAGTCACAAATGCGACTGAAATGGTCGCACTGGAGAGCCATGACAAGTTAAATTTGAAGTCTGTCTCTTCTAAGAAAATGAATCAAAATAAAAATAATGATGACTCATCCTGTACTGCAGATTTTTGTCCAATCAAATGTTCTCTAGAATGAGAATGTTCCTCCCTCCACATCATTCATGGCTGTCATGTAACTAAAGTCTATTGGCTATTAAAAAAAAAAACTGGATGAACCCTTCAATATATCCTGTACAAACCAGTGTTGTTACTGTAAAGGAAAACATTTTAGTTCATTTTTG
>NW_015544127.1:0-141 GCF_001515605.1 Sinocyclocheilus anshuiensis | reverse complement strand
ATATAGCCAAAACAACCGCATAGCCGCTCTTTAGTGTAGATGCATGTTGATTTTATCAGATGCCGCGATTATAAATGAGAGTGACTTCTGGTTAACGTATTAAAAGGGGTCGTTTTTAGTCACTATTTAGTGTGGTATTTT
>NW_015544126.1:0-3317 GCF_001515605.1 Sinocyclocheilus anshuiensis | reverse complement strand
CCTTCTGGAGCATCAGTGAATGTTTGAATCTTTTTTAATAGTTGTATTTGAGTCCCTCAATCGTCCTCAGAGTGAAAAGATGGATCTCAAAATCATACAGTCACTGCTGGAAAGGGTTGAAATCTGCAGAAGATGCTGGAAAACTGAAGAATCTGCAGGAGCTGGAGGATTTTTCTGAGGAACAGAGCTCAGTTTAACTGTTCAGAACAAACAAGGGACTCATGAACAACCATCACAAAACAAACAAACAGTCATGGATCATCCAGGTGACACACACAGTACTAAGAACCAAGGGTTCCCAAACTTTTGAATGGGGTTATTTTATTAATTTCAGCTATTTATTTATTTATTTTTTGTGGACTAAATGTAAACCTTTTATGTAAAATATCTTACTCAGGACAGTACTAAATAAAAACTAACATGCATTTTGTATGATCTCTCTTATTTTGTTAAAAACACAGAGGATTTTTCTGAGGAACAGTGCTCAGTTTAACTGTTCAGAACAAACAAGGGACTCATGAACAACATCACAACACAAAAAAACAGTGGTGGATCATCCAGGTAACCACACACAGTATTAAGAACCAAGGGTTCCCAAACTTTTGAAGAGGGTTATTTTAATAAATTCAGCTATCGTTTTGTCTTGTGGACTATATGTAAACATCTTTTATGTAAAATATCTTACGCAGGACAGAACTAAATAAACAATAACATGCATTTTGTATGATCTCTCTTATTTTGTTACAATTATTCACATTTTCACAGATTCTGCCAGGGGTTCCCAAACTTTCGCATGCATGGCTGCAATATAACAAAGAGTGAAAAATTTAAGGGGGTCTGAATACTTTCCGTACCCTGTATATATATATATACACACACACATGGTTTGAAAATTAGTGAGGTCTGGGGTGGGGTTAAGAATTGTGCTATACTAACCCCACATACAACTCATTACACTAACACTTTAAAAGAGACAGACATGTAGATGTTTCTGAAATATGTTTTCTCTGTTTTGGAGGAATGAGCATTGTTAAATTAGATCATATTGCACTATTACTATAGGTTAGGGGTGTATAATTGTATCAGTTGTTTATTATTCATTCAACAATACATATACCAACAATACATACCTATTACAGTAATAAAAATATTATACTGTTAATAATACTGTTATAGTTTTCATTAATAACCATTGCTAGATGATAACTTTGTCTGGTGCTCTCATGAATGTTGTTAGCATGATTTTATGAAAATGTAACTACAATACTCAATGAAATAGCATAGAACAACATGGCTGTTTGCATTTTTTTTCTTTCATTTTGTAACTAGCCTACTTGTTCTACAGATCTCTGCACTGTTATATGCTATTTGATAGCGTTGATAAAGTTTCTGACAGATAATATGATGTTTTTTGATTGTTTGTTAGTTTATTTTTTTTTTTATGTATGTATTTATTATTCTTTTTTTTGTTGTTGTTTGCCTTACCGAATGTGGTATCCTGTCAGTAATAACATGTCCTTTGGCTCTTTTGATTACTGTCAGTTTAAGTTCTGGCGATCATTGCAGTGTTGCCAGATATTACTATGAAAACAAATAAAAACCGAAAAATAAATAATAAATAAACCGAAATGAGTTCAAATCTTTTGTAAAGAAAATAAGATAAGATCAACTTTCCGCTCTATTAACTTTCTAAAGTAGAAAAGACAAATCCAAAGACGCTTATAATAGCTGGATCTGGCAACACCGTGCTCACTCACCGTTCTCTCTATCCTCGTTCACTCCGCTATATATATATATATAGCCTAATATACAATACAAGTCTAATGCCACACTTTTGGCTTGCTCCCTTTGGGTTGTAAGGCATGCTACCATTCTTTGTAAAGATCCTTAGTTGGAACAATATGATACACACATACATTTAACTTAATAACCTTATTTACATTGAGACACAGAGACCACATTGTTTTACATTACACTTTCAAAATAAAAACATTTATTTGAAAATTTGCATTTTGCATATGACATCAGTGAAACAGTCTCTCCCCTTAAAACATCCAGATCTGTACCACGTGGTATTATCAATGTGTCACTTCACTCTTAGTAGTTAACTAACTTTTACTGAATTGCACAAAACAGTATTAGTAAATATTGTTTCAATATAAAATATTGATCTACTGTGCTACTTCCATTTGCTGCACTGTCTCCTCTACTAAATCCAGATTTATGGTTTGTTCTTTGACGATAGTAGTTGTTCCTTCTGGATATTTGTATTTCCCTTGCCTGTTGATTATAAAGATGGAACATTGTTAAGAATATTAATCTTCATTTACAACAGAGAGAGAAGGCAAGATAAGTTGAATTAGTGCAGCTTGTTACCTTTCACATTTGTAGTTTGAGCTCTCGAATGGTCGTATGTACTCTGTCCCATTCTTTCTAATGACACACAGGTCTACATTGCTTCCAGAGCCAAGATCATTCATGATTCCTGCACTTATTGCATCCCGAACCAGCAGTTTTGCATCCTCCTCCTGTGTCCACATACAGTTAAAAATTATTTATTTTTCCCGACATGGTAGGTATTTTTAGTTTTATTCAAATTTTTATTGACATTTATTTACACTGAATTCTGATTAAGTTATGGAGTTATTGTGGTTTTATGATTTATACACACACAACCTATATGCATAAACAGGATAACAAATCCAAATACACTTCAGCAACCTACAGTCATGTTGGGTCTGAAACAGTCTTCAAAAACAGCCAAAGCACCCTTTACAAGTGAGGTAAATGCACTTAATTGCAAAGCATTTTTTCTTTATGTTTCCACAAAACAAATATATAGTTAACTACAGAATATAACTGATTTTCTTTTAAGTTTATTCAAATTCAAGAATATATACCTTTTGTCTGAACATAGTATTAATGTCTATGAGTAATAGATACATGGTGAAATTAACATGAGATACCAACCCATTGTTGCAAATGGAGCTTTGTTGACAGAGCCATAGGGACCAACAGTAAAGATATGAGGTCCTGTGCAGTCGACTCCACCTAACAGCAGCATGGCACTGATTTGGCCCTTGTGCCTACATTTAAAAAGACAAAAATGAAGTCTTTTAGTGTTGTGCTGTCTCCAGTTTTTGATTATCAATTACGAGGCCCTGGTGATAGTTATTGATTCTCACTGGTATGATGGATATACATTTTGTTAAAAGACAACTTTTCTATGTAGTTCATTTTTATAAAGAAATCGTGTGCATTTATAATACTATAATTTTTGTTATCTTAAAGGGGTCATATGATGCTATTTTAAAGAT
>NW_015544125.1:1238-1710 GCF_001515605.1 Sinocyclocheilus anshuiensis | reverse complement strand
TTTCACTTTTATGCGTGGGGGGGCACCCACTGGCAGATGAGCCACAAGCACTTATTTATATGTTCTACATTTCATGTATTTATGTAACACATATTCTACATTAAAATATAATTTAGAATGAACAATAACTGCTGTACAAAGAGTAAAAAAAACAAAGAAAAAAAAACATACCTAATGCATAAAAGCCACCTCTTTTTCCGAATTGCGCAGATGACCACTATCTTTCTTTCATCTCTTCTGATAACTTTTCAGTCAAATCGTTTTCTGTGTGCTAGATCAGAGCTAGAGCCCTGCATTTCAGCCCGGGCCCGATGGGCCTCGACTTTTTTACGCCCCTTGGGCTGGGCTTCGGGACAATTTTTACATCATAGTTCAGACGCGGGCAGGGCCTCGGGCCTGTTTTAGCCTTCTCCTTATTTTTATATTTTAGACATCCATCAATTAGTGATGAAAAAAGATTGCCGCGCTGGTG
>NW_015544125.1:0-535 GCF_001515605.1 Sinocyclocheilus anshuiensis | reverse complement strand
TCTATAGATATAATCATGTCTGTGAGGCATGTATTCGCTGAGTTTCGGTTCATTTTTGTGAAGCGCTCCTGTTGAAGAAGAGACGGCAGAAAGCGCATCATGTCTTTATTTTTTATTTTATTAAAGCACGACGTTTTGTTGATATTGTGAGTGCACACAAATAAAAGTAGACAGTTACGAATTCCGAATCATGTATTACTCTTTATGAGTAAAAATTATGAGTAGGCTATTTAAAGTTGTTTCCACTGAAAAAAATGCAAGTGATCTCGCTGGCGACTTCATATCCTTCAAAGCGCGCTTTAGCTTCCACTCTCCACACAAACTATTGGATATGCGTCTAACAGCGCACATTTATCTAGGTTTAACGTTTAAACATTGTTATTTGAACTGATGATTTGAGAAGGCTAAATTGATCAAACATATGCTCACTGTCTGCCGCTGGCCACTTGGTCGTTACTTTAAATGTGTAACGTTAATTAGGCTATGTGAATACTGCTCATGTCTGAAAATAATATATGAAAAACTAAATTATTTT